>NC_089536.1:155384-162884 GCF_963924715.1 Thunnus thynnus | reverse complement strand
GAGACAGACAGGCAGACAGGTAGAGAGACAGACAGGCAGACAGGTAGAGAGACAGACAGGCAGACAGACAGGCAGACAGACAGACAGACAGACAGACAGACAGACAGACAGAGAGACAGACAGGCAGACAGACAGACAGACAGACAGACAGACAGAGAGACAGTCAGACAGACAGGCAGGTAGAGAGACAGACAGACAGACAGGTAGAGAGACAGACAGGCAGACAGGTAGAGAGACAGACAGGCAGACAGACAGGCAGACAGACAGACAGACAGACAGACAGACAGACAGAGAGACAGACAGGCAGACAGACAGACAGACAGACAGACAGACAGGTAGACAGACAGACAGACAGGTAGACAGACAGACAGACAGACAGACAGGTAGAGAGACAGACAGGCAGACAGACAGACAGACAGACAGACAGACAGACAGACAGGTGGAGAGACAGACAGACAGACAGACAGGCAGACAGACAGACAGACAGACAGACAGACAGAGAGACAGACAGACAGACAGACAGACAGACAGGTGGAGAGATAGACAGGATGTAACTGTGTATTTTTCTAATTAAAATCTTCCTGTAAACTGTGATAATCGTTTTTTCTGCTGCTGAGGAGAAACAATAACATCCCATAATGTGATTACTGAGTCTAGACATCATATAAAACCTGGAGGTAAACTAACACACAGCAGCAGGTTTCTTCTTCTGTATCTATGACTGACGTCATGATGGAACAGTGTGTTGTAGAGGATCTACCTGAACTTCCAGAAGTCCTCCTGGTCTGGGTGGAGCGTCTGGTGTTTCCTGGACCAGGTGTTTCCTCGGCTGTTTCCCAGCCAGACGTCGTAGCCGGCGTCGGCCAGCACGTATCCCAGACTGCAGTTGGGCAGGTTGGTGATCCAGTTACTGCCAGCAGCCAGGAGGCCGTGCTGCAGCAGGACTGCCGGCCGCGGACCTGAAAACACAACCGACATTTACTTTCAGACAACCAGCAAAGACAGGCTTCAGACATTAGAGGTCACCCTAACATTACCCTAACATTACCCTAACGTCACCCTAACATTACCCTAACGTCACCCTAACATCACCTTAACATCACCCTAACATCACCCTAACATCACCTTAACATCACGCTAACATTACCCTAACATTACCCTAACGTCACCCTAACATCACGCTAACATAATCAGAACATCACACTAACATCACGCTAACATTACCCTAACGTCACCCTAACATTACCTCAACATCACGCTAACATCACGCTAACATCACCCTAACATAATCAGAACATCACCCTAACATCACGCTAACATCACGCTAACATAATCAGAACATCACCCTAACATCACGCTAACATCACCCTAACATCACGCTAACATCACGCTAACATCACCCTGACATCACGCTAACATCACGCTAACATCACCCTGACATCACGCTAACATCATGCTAACATCACCCTAACATCACCCTAACATCATGCTAACATCACCCTAACATCACGCTAACATCACCCTAACATCACCCTGACATCACGCTAACATCACCCTAACATCACGCTAACATCACCCTAACATCACCCTAACATCACGCTAACATCACGCTAACATCACCCTAACATCACGCTAACATCACCCTAACATCACCCTAACATCACGCTAACATCACGCTAACATCACCCTAACATAACCCTAACATCACCCTAACATCACGCTAACATAACCCTAACATCATGCTAACATCACGCTAACATCACGCTAACATAACCCTAACATCATGCTAACATCACGCTAACATCACGCTAACATAACCCTAACATCATGCTAACATCACCCTAACATCACGCTAACATAACCCTAACATCACCCTAACATCACGCTAACATCACCCTAACATCACGCTAACATAACCCTAACATCACGCTAACATCACCCTAACATCATGCTAACATCACACTAACATAACCCTAACATCACGCTAACATAACCCTAACATCATGCTAACATCACCCTAACATCACGCTAACATCACCCTAACATCACCCTAACATCATGCTAACATCACGCTAACATCAGCCTAACATCACGCTAACATCACGCTAACATCACCCTAACATCACGCTAACATCACCCTAACATCACGCTAACATAACCCTAACATAACCCTAACATCACGCTAACATCACGCTAACATCACCCTAACATCACCCTAACATCACGCTAACATCACGCTAACATCACCCTAACATCACACTAACATCACCCTAACATCACCCTAACATCACGCTAACATCACGCTAACATCACCCTAACATCACACTAACATCACCCTAACATCACCCTAACATCACGCTAACATCACGCTAACATCACGCTAACATCACCCTAACATCACGCTAACATCACGCTAACATCACCCTAACATCACGCTAACATCACGCTAACATCACCCTAACATCACCCTAACATCACGCTAACATCACCCTAACATCACGCTAACATCACGCTAACATCACGCTAACATCACCCTAACATCACGCTAACATCACGCTAACATCACCCTAACATCACCCTAACATCACGCTAACATCACCCTAACATAACCCTAACATCAACCCTAACATCACGCTAACATCAACCTAACATCACGCTAACACCACCCTAACATCACCCTAACATCACGCTAACATCACGCTAACATCACCCTAACATCACCCTAACATCACGCTAACATCACGCTAACATCACCCTAACATCACGCTAACATCACCCTAACATCACGCTAACATCACGCTAACATCACCCTAACATCACCCTAACATCACCCTAACATCACGCTAACATCACGCTAACATAACCCTAACATCATGCTAACATCACGCTAACATCACGCTAACATAACCCTAACATCATGCTAACATCATGCTAACATCACGCTAACATAACCTGAACACAACCGTAATATAAACCTAACCTACATAACTATCAGAGAAATGACATTAAACCAGCATCATGTTGTTATATTATCTGATATGATCAGATTATTCTTGTTTTATTTCCTTCTCATCGCAGCAGATCTTCGCTGAACGGTAAATATATATAAAAAGGAAGCAGTGCAAACATCACATGAACATTTCAGGGTTAAGTTCAGCTGGTGAAACAGGAAGTAAGCATCTGATGACCGGACTGAACTTCCTGTTTCTCCAGAAATGGAAAAAGTTTCAGTTTCACTTCCTGCTTCATGAAACATCAGAGTTCAGGTTGGAGTGACTTTAGTTAAGAGTTTTAATATCCACTCTGACACATGTGTGCTTCTATACCTGTAATGAGCTTTTACATCATTTTAATGTCTTACAGCAGCTTGTTTACATTAAAACTGACACATTCTGCTCATCTGCAGCTCTACATTCATATTCTGTTGCTTTACTAGAATATCTGCATGATTCACAGTCACCTTATCTCAAAGGTAAAAACATGTTGCAAACAAAGTGTTGGCGGCAGGTTGAAGCCCTGGACTTTGACTTGCAGGCAGTGTTTCTACATACGTTCATCTCAAGTTTCTGACCTTTGACCCTGTTTAACATGTGACATGAGAACAGGATATAAATAACAGAAAACCACTAAAGAGGAAGACGTTTGCTCTGAGTAACTCTCCATTAATAAAGAAATATCAGAGAATGTGAAGTGAAAAGACTGCAGACGTCTTTCTCTGGTTTATTCCACCTGACTGGACGTTGAGTTACTAATTATTCAATTAATCAGCATCGATCTGCTGATCAATTCATCTATTTGAGTCATTATTTAATAAAAAAAAGTCAAATTTTTTGATTCCAACTGAATATTTTCTGGTTTCTTTAGTCTCTGTGACAGTAAACTGATTGGTCCTCTGTGATTGGTCCTCTCTACTCTGATTGGTCCTCTGTGATTGGTCCTCTCTGCTCTGATTGGTCCTCTGTGATTGGTCCTCTCTGCTCTGATTGGTCCTCTCTACTCTGATTGGTCCTCTGTGATTGGTCCTCTCTGCTCTGATTGGTCCTCTGTGATTGGTCCTCTCTGCTCTGATTGGTCCTCTCTGCTCTGATTGGTCCTCTCTACTCTGATTGGTCCTCTGTGATTGGTCCTCTCTGCTCTGATTGGTCGTCTCAGAGATGGAAAGTCTCACCTGTAGTGTGTTTGAGTCCTCGTGGGATCCTGTTGACAGTCAGGATGAACCCGTCCTCCGTCACCACCTGGTGCTCCTCCGCCGGGTAACCCCACCTGTGGATGATCTCTGTCTACACACACACACACACACACACACGCGCACACGCACGCACACACACACACACACACACACACACACACACACACACACACACACACACACACGCGCACACGCACACTATGTTATTACTACTCTTGTGAGTCACTTGAAACCATCAGAAAACAGTTTTTACATTTTAAAGTTAAATGTTATTTTTAAAGATGTTCTTCAGCAGGTTATTGAGTTATACATATATGTATGTATGTATATATATGCACAGTTTTTACACAGTTGGGCCAGTGATTATTAGCATCTATCTCTGTATCTGGTCAATATTGACATTGACACCAAATTTATAAAAATCTGCATTTCATGAGTTGAAAATGGCTCAACGTGTCGTCTGCTGTTTGAAATCTGCTGTGAAACGATGCTGACGTAGACGCGACCGTCGGGGAAATCTCTACGTCATGAAAGCAGAATGATAACACCCCCCCCCCCCCCTCCAGCCCCGCGCTCGGCAGCTAACAGAGGCTAACGGCAGCTAACAGAGGCTAACGGCAGCTAACAGAGGCTAACGACAGCTAACAGAGGCTAACGACAGCTAACAGAGGCTAACGACAGCTAACAGGGGCTAACGGCAGCTAACAGAGGCTAACGGCAGCTAACAGAGGCTAACGACAGCTAACAGGGGCTAACGGCAGCTAACAGAGGCTAACGACAGCTAACAGAGGCTAACGACAGCTAACAGAGGCTAACGGCACCTAACAGAGGCTAACGACAGCTAACAGAGGCTAACGACACCTAACAGAGGCTAACGACAGCTAACAGAGGCTAACGGCAGCTAATGGAAGCTAACGACAGCTAACAGAGGCTAACGGACGCTAATGAAAGCTAACAGCAGCAGAGGTGCAATTTGGTACAAATTATTAGAAAAATATGGAAAAAGTGTTAAAGATCCAAAAAATGAGATTTAGCTTCAGTAGCCGTCAGTAAACAACTGTTTGCTTTGTAAAGACGTAGCAGAGTAACGGCGTCCTGAGCAGAGAATGAAGTCACACTGCCTCAGCCGCAGAACACTAACGTGTGTTTCTGGAAACATCTGAGGCAGAAACAGTCGACGCAGTAACAGAATATTGATCCATATTTGATCAGCTCTGCCTGGTTTTTTACAGGCTTTAAAAGGACTTCAGTTCAAAGACAGCAGAGAACTCCTCTGTGACCTCTGACCTCTGACATTAACAAAGAAGGACTGTGCTTTGTGTCTCTGACTCTTTACTGAACTAACACAACATGTGGATCAGATATCAGCAGCTCAAAGTCCATCAGACCTCCAACACACAGGAAACACGACCTCTGACCTCAATAATCAAACTCGTCATGTTGAGTCATCTCAGTTCCCCTAAATACATCAATGTTTCCCTCACCGCCTGCCAGGCACAACTCTGGGCTGAATATAATCAGATCAAATGATTTATTAGGCTAAATGTTTCAGGGAAAATGGAAATGATGTAACTGGTATCAAACCCGACATTCAGTCACATGAAAATGAGGATAAATGCCTGATTATTCAATATCTAGAGAAATGCTACAATTTACCCACGTCCCCTGAACGCCTCACACGCAGGCTATCAGTAGACGCTGTAATTTACCCACGTCCCCTGAACGCCTCACACGCAGGCTATCAGTAGACGCTGTAATTTACCCACGTCCCCTGAACGCCTCACACGCAGGCTATCAGTAGACGCTATAATTTACCCACGTCCCCTGAACGCCTCATATGCAGGCTATCAGTAGACGCTATAATTTACCCGCGTCCCCTGAACGCCTCACACGCAGGCTATCAGTAGACGCTGTAATTTACCCGCGTCCCCTGAACGCCTCATACGCAGGCTATCAGTAGACGCTATAATTTACCCGCGTCCCCTGAACGCCTCATACGCAGGCTATCAGTAGACGCTATAATTTACCCACGTCCCCTGAACGCCTCATATGCAGGCTATCAGTAGACGCTATAATTTACCCACGTCCCCTGAACGCCTCACACGCAGGCTATCAGTAGACGCTGTAATTTACCCACGTCCCCTGAACGCCTCACACGCAGGCTATCAGTAGACGCTGTAATTTACCCACGTCCCCTGAACGCCTCACACGCAGGCTATCAGTAGACGCTGTAATTTACCCACGTCCCCTGAATAGAGCTTAACTCTCTAAACTTCATGCTATTTGGTTCTCATCGGATGTAATTCCACCTCTGACCACAGTGTGGGTTGCAATGGCAGAGTGGCGCTGTCTGTATTTCTGCTTGTTGACTCCAGGTGCAGAAGAAGAAGCAAATCAACATTATCAACATTATTTATGAGGTATTTTTATATATTTCTCGAGAACCGCTCATCCAAACAACTTTGTACACGGACGTTGCACTTCCTGGATTCCCCAGCGATCCACCTGCCAGGTATGACGTAGATCACATGAACAGTTCCCGAGATACACAAAGGACAAACACACACAGACACACAAACATACAGACAGACGGATGAAGGAACATGTGACCCAGTGCAGCGATGTCATAATTAATAGATATTTCAGCTTTGATACAAACACAACACTTGTTAGTAGATCAGTTCATTGGTTGGTTTGTTAGCGTGTTAGCATGTTAGCACAGGGAAACACTCGCAGTACTCACAATGTTCATGTGCACTTCAGGGTCTAGTTTGTCCCGCAGGAGAACGGAGTGTCGGTCGAGTCTCGGCGGGACGTCGGCCAGACGTCTCAAAGCGTCAGCTGATCCGACGAGGAGCAACACACACGCCACAACACACTGCATCATCTGCACACACACACACACACACACACACACACACACACACACACACAGAGTTATAACAGTCAGTGTTTTTGAGAGTTGAGTTAAATAACGGAGCTGTTGGAGCATCATGTGTTCAGTGTGACTGATGGATTATTTGTTTCTGCAGCTGAGCGTCACTGAGAAATGTGTTTGTGTTATAAACACGTGTTTTAATATTCTCATAATGTGATTATTCTGTGTATGAGGAAGCAGAATTTCCTTCTTTGTGTTTGTTGTCAGGTTTGATAGTAAACGTGTGACTTTATGTCTGATTTTGTGTGATTTGTTTCTTTGTGTGTGCAGTAGAGCTTCAGTCAACCAAAGAACATCTCGATCGACTGAAATTGTACATAATCTTCAACTAATCGATTAATCACAAGAGGGAAAAAAGTGAAACATTGTTGGA
>NC_089536.1:140384-142884 GCF_963924715.1 Thunnus thynnus | reverse complement strand
ACTGACACACACTGACACACACTGACACACAGAGACACACACAGACACACACTGACACACACACTGACACACACACAGACACACACTGACACACACAGACACACACAGACACACACACACACACACACAGACACACACACAGACACACACAGACACACACTGACACACACAGACACACACAGACACACACACAGACACACACACTGACACACACTGACACACACAGACACACACTGACACACACACACAGACACACACAGACACACACAGACACACACTGACACACACACACAGACACACACAGACACACACACAGACACACACAGACACACAGAGACACACACTGAGACACACACACACAGACACACACTGAGACACACACACACAGACACACACAGACACACACAGAGACACACACAGAGACACACACAGACACACACACAGACACACACACAGACACACACACTGACACACACAGACACACACACTGACACACAGACACACACAGACACACACAGACACACACAGAGACACACTGAGACACACACACTGACACACAGACACACACAGACACACACAGACACACACACAGAGACACACACACTGACACACAGAGACAAGTTGTAAACTTTGAGAATGTGAACACATGAAACGTGATGAACGTCCTTTAGTGTGACGTCGTTGGTTGTGATGAATGATGTCAGAACAAACCAGCTGACGTCCGTCTGTCACAAACATTTTCACTCTTCAGTCAAATTTCTGATTTAAAAAATTCACTTTAAACTCGACGACTTCATGAAACTGTGAAAACAGTCAAATATAAGAGAGATGTGCAGTGAGGTGTTTTGACCACTGGGGGGCAGCAGCTGCTCTTCTACAGCTGAGAGCAGCACAAACACCTCCAGCGTCATGTGATCACCTTCCTCAAACATTCTCTCATGTAAATGTCGACCAGACCATCAATTCATTCAGAAGCTAAAAGATCACCAATCAATAATAATACTAATACTAATAATAATGATAATACTGATAATCATCATCATCATCATCATCATTGCAGTGTCAGCTGCTCACCTGTTTAAAGTCGGTTATTAAGACTGCTGAGGTGTTTGAACGCTTATGAAGCATCAGAATACGATCAGTGTGATCGACTTATTGATCATGAATCTGAACTCATTGTTTGCTTTGATTAAACTCAGAGCAGCTGGGCTTTTACTTTGGCGAGGGGGAAGGCGATGAAGGCTTGTGGTGTGTAGATGATGATGTCATCTTTAGCTCATGTGATTGGCTGACAGGGGACAGCGCCCATTTCCTCCCTGCAGACACACGCTAATAATAACCTCAGTGTCTCTGTCAGGAGGAGGCTGAAGCACTTTAAACATGACGAAGATGATGAAGATGAAGATGTTAATGTGTCTCAGGTGACCTCATGCAGAGCACAAACTGAAATATGAACACTGAGTCATTTTAATGGATCGTTATATATTTTTATTTAATCAGGTTTCATCAATAAATTCACAGTAATCACTCATCAGATGATCATTAAAATGATTGATCAGATAAAACAACCTGAACAGTTTTAAAAAGCTTTCATTCTCACTTCAGTTCAAACTTTGGTAACAAACCTCAAAGTGTCCCGAGAACAGATTATTAATAATTTCCATCTTTCACGTTTAATAGAGAAGATCAATATCAGTGTTCATTTAATCCTGATCTCATAGTTCCTACACTCCACACGGACCCTGAACACATCGTCACCGTCACACCTGAGTTCACCTGAAGCTTCATCAGTCAGAAAATCCAGTTTCAGCAGGATGTAGTTCCTCCGTGAGCTGCAGCGGAGGGATACGGATCCAAACTGAAGTACTCAGATACTTTACTGCAGTAAAAGTACATAAGTATTATGAGCTTGATGTAGTTAAAGTATTGCAGTAAAAGTACATAAGTATTATGAGCTTGATGTAGTTAAAGTACTGCAGTAAAAGTACATAAGTATTATGAGCTTGATGTAGTTAAAGTATTGCAGTAAAAGTAGTGGTTTGGTCCCTCTGACTGATATATTATTATATATGACATCATTAGATTATTAATAGTGAAGCATCAGTGTTAGAGCAGCATGTTACTGTTGTAGCTGCTGGAGGTGGAGCTAGTTTACACTACTTTATATACAGTTAGCTAGTTTAGTCCAGTGGTTCCCAACCTAGGGGTCGGGCCCCTCCAAAGGGTCAGCAGATAAATCTGAGGGGTGGTGAGATGATTAATGGGAGAGGAAAGAAGAAAAAACAAAGTTCTGATACACAAATCTGTTTTCAGTTTTTGGACTTTTTCTCTAATCTTTGATTTTTGCTGAAATATTGGATCATTTGAACATTTATTGAAATGAAAGCATGTGAGAAGTTTAGAGGGAAAAATCACTATTTGGTGGAGCTGTTAACAACTCATAGACATGTGAAATGTGACCCCGACTACACACTGCTTTTTGTAAGACGTCAAAAGACAA
>NC_089536.1:97884-135384 GCF_963924715.1 Thunnus thynnus | reverse complement strand
TCTCTACTGTCCCCTCTACTGTCTCTACTGTCTCTATTGTCTCTACTGTCTCTACTGTCTCTACTGTCTCCTCTACTGTCTCTACTGTCTCCTCTATAGTCTCTACTGTCTCTACTGTCTCTACTGTCCCCTCTACTGTCTCTACTGTCTCTATTGTCCTCTACTGTCCCCTTTACTGTCCTCTACTGTCCCCTCTACTGTCTGTCCCCTCTACTGTCTCTACTCTCCTCTACTGTCTCTACTGTCTCCTCTACTGTCTCTACTGTCTCCTCTACTGTCTCTACTCTCCTCTACTGTCTCTACTGTCTGTCCCCTCTACTGTCTCTACTCTCCTCTACTGTCTCTACTGTCTCCTCTACTGTCTCTACTGTCTCCTCTACTGTCTCTACTCTCCTCTACTGTCTCTACTGTCTCCTCTACTGTCTCTACTGTCTCCTCTATAGTCTCTACTGTCTCTATTGTCTCTACTGTCCCCTCTACTGTCTCTACTGTCTCTATTGTCTCTACTGTCTCTACTGTCTCCTCTACTGTCTCTACTGTCTCCTCTATAGTCTCTACTGTCTCTATTGTCTCTACTGTCCCCTCTACTGTCTCTACTGTCTCTATTGTCCTCTACTGTCCTCTACTGTCCCCTCTACTGTCTGTCCCCTCTACTGTCTCTACTGTCTCTACTGTCTCCTCTATAGTCTCTACTGTCTCTATTGTCTCTACTGTCCCCTCTACTGTCTCTATTGTCCTCTACTGTCCCCTCTACTGTCCTCTACTGTCTCTACTGTCTCCTCTATTGTCTCTACTGTCTCTACTGTCTCTACTGTCCTCTACTGTCTCTACTGTCCTCTACTGTCCTCTACTGTCCCCTCTACTGTCTCTATTGTCCTCTACTGTCCCCTCTTCTGTCCTCTACTGTCTCTACTGTCCTCTACTGTCCTCTATTGTCTCCTCTACTGTCTCTACTGTCCTCTACTGTCTCTATTGTCCTCTACTGTCCCCTCTACTGTCTCTACTGTCCTCTACTGTCCCCTCTACTGTCCTCTATTGTCTCCTCTACTGTCCTCTACTGTCCTCTACTGTCCTCTATTGTCTTATCTACTGTCCTCTACTGTCTCTACTGTCTCTACTGTCCCCTCTACTGTCCTCTACTGTCTCTATTGTCCTCTACTGTCTCCTCTATTGTCTCTACTGTCCCCTCTACTGTCCCCTACTGTCCCCTCTACTGTCTCTATTGTCCTCTATTGTCTCTACTGTCTCTACTGTCTCTACTGTCCCCTCTACTGTCCTCTACTGTCCTCTATTGTCTCTACTGTCCTCTACTGTCTCGTCTGTTCTCATCTGAAATGACTCACAGATGTTTCATAAGAATATTTAATGAATCTCTTTGATCTTTTTAAAACAATCAATTCTGGTGTGTGCGCGTGTGTGTGTGTGTGTGTGTTTGTGTGTGTGTGTGTGTGCGCGTGTGTGTGTGTGTGTGTGTGTGTTTGTGTGTGCGTGTGCGTGTGTTTGTGTGTGTGTGTGTGTGTGTTTGTGTGTGCGTGTGCGCGTGTGTGTGTGTGTTTGTGTGTGTGTGTGTGTGTGTGTTTGTGTGTGCGTGTGCGTGTGTTTGTGTGTGTGTGTGTGTGTGTGTGTGTGTTTGTGTTTGTGTGTGCGTGTGCGCGTGTGTGTGTGTGTGTTTGTGTGTGCGTGTGCGCGTGTGTGTGTGTGTGCGTGTTTGTGTGTGTGTGTGTGCGCGTGTGTGTGTGTGTGCGTGTTTGTGTGTGTGTGTGTGTGCGTGTGTGTGAGAGTGTGTGTGCGCGTGCATGACCTAAATTTTCTTCGCCAGTTCTCCAGTCGTTTGGAGCGTGCTCAGTAGTTCTGTTGCAGTGCATTGTGGGGGAAGTGATAATCATTTCTGCCAAGTCACTGATCAATATCACACATCAGTAAATACATAATATACTGTATAAACAGTAGTATGTGTATATACACATAATGCATATATATATATATTAAATATATATGTTATGTCTCCATTTAATAAATTTATTCACTGACAGATTTTCAAATGTTTTTCTTTTGCATAAATGTTTAAATCCAGAAATTCATCAACCAGAAAAACCAGAAAAACCAAAATCAGGACTGAAAAAAATAAACTGTAATAAAAATATAATAAAGTGAAATTTACATGTGTGGAGCAATGACTGATGGGAGTTGTAGTTCTAAACAAAGCACAAACAACAGCAGCTGTTTATAAATAGTTTATTCACCTTTACAGTGTTTTTATTTCATTATAAAACAAGGAGGGAAAGAATAAAAGAACTGGGGGCAGTTTAAAATGACATATTGGTTTCCATGGTGATACAGGTCGTCGTTATGGTGACTTCTCTGTTTGTTTATTGTGTGAGTGGAAACAAAACTACAAAACAAAAATACCTGATGAAGCAAAACATCATCAGAAACATGACGACGCTCTGCTCGAAACAGTTTTCTGGAGATGAAACGAGCCTCAGAGCTTTTGACAGTTTGAATGATTGTGGAATTGATCAATACTGAAAAACACTGATTCTAACGGGATGATTTGGACATCGAAACCTTTCAGACGTATTTTCAGACACCAAAGAGCCGCAGAGGACGCAACAGAGCTGTATCGAGCAGGAAACTCTGACTTCAAGTAAAGGTCCGGTCACATGACCACTTCCTCCAAAAGCAACACTGAAGTTTTGTGTTTTGAAACGTAGAATCCATTTTTCTCCTGATGATTTTTGTACATAACACGACCAGACTACTCTGACATCACAGGGCCGCTGTGACCGAACCTTAAGGCAAAAAGAAGAAAACCTCCAAACTAACCAACAAACAAACAAATTCCATAAAAAAACAAACAAAAGATCAGCATCTGAGCTTCATTTTGGCAGGTTTGGTGATGAGATGTAAACAGAAAAGAGTCGTCCGGTGAGCTGAACCAGACGTATCGAAGACGCTTTCTCATAGAGGGAAAAACAGGAGATTAATTAAACTGTAATTAAAGTTCTTGGTTCCTTCACAGATTCCAGATTCACTGACGTTCACACGTCTTCAACCTTCACTGATCTTCACATTTAGACGTTTTAACTGTCGGGTTTCTGATTTCTTTACGTACGTTTCTGTCTTTCTAAGCAACGATCTGTTAGCACAAAGACTTTTATCTTCTTTCAGACTTTCTGGATCGGTGCAGGAACCTGAACATCTGTGAACACAGCAGGAAATTTACTTCAAAAGCTTTTGTTGAGTCGTTCTGAAGACGGTACATTTCTGGGGACAAATTTTTTGTAAAATTTTGAGTTGAAGAGAAAATCCTCGTTCTGGATGGACCCCGACTGCTGACTTACAATAACTTCGGTCAAAATCTCCCAGATGGACTTGACACAGTTGAACGAGGACGACCAACAACAATAAAATGAAGAAAAAGATAGAGAGCACCTGGAACAGTCAGAGACGTAGACAGCACCTGCCTGATCTCAAATACCTGAAACCCGTTCAGTGACGCCGCTACGCGCCGAACACAACCAGCGTTCAGCAGGAGGAACTAAAACCATCTGTTGATGCTTTCAATCAGGTTTATCTGTATCTGCATCTCTGCAACTGTTGAAATCTTAATCACTTTTATATTCTGACACAATTTTGCTGAGATGTTTGGATTAAGATGTAAACATTTAGGTTGTTGGTTATTTGTTAGCGGTATACATTCAGGACTGAGGCCCGTTCACTTTCTTTATGTTGTATCAACCAATCAGCTTGACTGATGTAGAAGGCTGAACCACCAACACCATTTACTGGGGTTGTCATAGAAACCAGCCTTACAATCTGCCTAACTACACCGAGACATTTTGAATTAACATTTTTATTGGAAAAATGGGAAAAGCATCAACCTTTGTTTCCTTTTCGACTTAAAATGTTTGGTCATACTGTGGAAAATAGAATCCCAGTTTGCTGGTTCGGTTCAGCCTTTTGCTGTTTCTGCATGTCTGGAAGGGTCGACACGCCGGTCATGTCTGAACGGGTTGATGACAGGAGGTGAGGTCAGGCCTGACAGCACCTAACTCAAACAGGAAGTGTGTTGTTGCTGTGAAACGCCGGTGGCGACACAAACGGAGCCTTCGGATCGATCGCTACAGCGACGACGGAGCTGCTCACAGAGTGAACATGAAGGAGGATCTGCAGGAGTCACAGATCCAGACTGGACGAACACTCGCTGCTGGTAGAGAGCACCACAGATGGACAACAGGCTCAACATCGGCCCTGGCTAGCTTAGCTTAGCACCTAAAACCCAACATGGACTGTAGGCCCAACAATGGCTGTTAGCACGAGGCTAAAAGATGCTAAGTGCTACACCTCAAGCTGTGATCACACAGGACGCAGCTTTATAGGCAGAGGGAACCTTTTTCTACTCGTTTCAATGACTTCAAGGGGTCTGGATGTTATTTTATGCTCAAGATTCCTCTTGTTTACAGCCTGATAATCAGACAATCCCTCAACCTGACATGGTGTTAGCTGTTTTTTGTTTCAGAGGGGCTTATTTTGCTGGAAATAATCAAAACAATCCTGTTTGTCATTTTCAGTCGACAGAAGCTGTGGCAGAGGTGGTTTGCAGCTGTTAACATATTTTAGTGGACATTTTTCTGGCTCCGCAAAGGAAGATGACTTCCCTATTCTTCATCCTGCCTACAAATCTCTTACTGGCTCAGATTGGTACTGAAACAGCCAATGAGCACAACACCAGAGCTATTTTGAGCTGAACAAGTCCGAGATGTGGGCAGCGATTCAAAGGTTTATCCACCCCTGTGCTCCTTGTTGTGAAAACCTGAAGGGTTTCAATCATCTCAGACCTTTCTTTGCTTTCCAATCACATGTAAGTCTTTCAAGGATGCTGAAGGAACAGTTGGACATGGTTGTTCCTGTTCACCAGGAGAAGCTGAGTAAACAGCTTCAGGCTCAAAACTAGGAATGGATGTTTTTTTTCCCCTCTAGACCAGCAACCCTCTGGACGACGGGATTAGTCCCAGATGAGTCCAAGATAAGCCTCGCCCTCCCTGTTCTGTCAGGGTCACCTCACTCTGTAACACACATCTGGGATATCATGATCACTACCCAACATGCTTGATATTTCAGGCATCTGCCTCTTAGTGTCCTTCCAGGTGACGCTGACTGTCCGAGTCTGGGAACTGTTCAGATGTCAAAATGGAATTTTGGGTTGGGTAAGACACCTGTCTGCGCATTGTCCAAAGACTCTGTCAGTGCCTCTACCCTAGCAGCTTCTCAGAATAAAGAAGCACTGTGGATTTTATGTTTTTAGGCCTCCACAGTGCGTCCTGTGTGATCAGGATCCCAGTGAGTCCTACATGGTCAATGGCAACAACTTGAAGATCCAACCCAGAGTCTTGGAAACAACACCTCACATGAACAATCAGTAACTACAGGACCAACGCAGGGCCGATGAAAGGTTGTAGCACCAAGTGTTAGGACGGAAAGCAGGCATCAGGTGGGACTAAAACTTAACCCACACATGATGATCTGGAGGCATATGTTCATTTAAATGATCATTATGGATGCCTCAGTCTATTGGGTGCCGATTGGAATGGGCTGATATATCAAACAGGGCCCGTTACTGACAGCACAGTCATCTGACAGAGGCCCTGTCTGGCCCAGATGGTGCTGGGACTTAACTGTTGCATCTGAAGTCCAGGTCTATTGTGGTACTTCTGTTTAGCTGTGCAGAAGAACACTGGATGAGCAGAAAGTAGTTTATAGGTACATCCACAAAATAACAGATCAAAAGCCTGGTCATGTTTACAAAAAAGGCTGCGACATTTGGTAAAAGCTCAAAGAACAGGAACTAGTTTGGGACTGGTTTTGGATTGGCTTGCTCTAATGATGTAATAGTCTCCCACCTGCTGTAATGCTAATGTGATCCTCAAACTGTTGTGCTGGGTGTTAAAGGTACACTTTGCAAGAATTTAAATATCTCAGAGAAGTAGCAGTGAATAAAGGATTAATAGTCTACCGCAGGGTAAGAATCACCCTCTTTGAAATGTCAGAAACCAAAGACACACTGAGCCTGAACTTCGTGACTCTCAGGAGCAACTGTGGTCACGCAGCCTGCTGGGAGCTGATTGGTCAGCAGCTGGGGTGCTGATTTAACAACATGCTCAAACAGTTTTCTCAACCTCCTCTGGCCAGTGCTCCTATCACAACAGTCTCATGACTCTTGAGTATGTCCTTCAGATTTATATTTTAAAAAGCATAAATGGAAATATTTACTTTATGTTTTTACTGTAAATGTATTTGTCTTAGAAATTTACCTCACACCCGTTGGGTCCTGAGCCCGAGGTTGAGAAACTCTGAGCTAAACCTCATAAATGTCAACTTTAAAAAAGGACTGCATCATTTAACTCGACAGAAATCGACACAAACACGAGCCAACAAGCTTTCATGGATGGACTGAGCTCGCCCAGAAACAGAAGCCTCATGATTCAGCGAACTGTCCTTTAAAAAGTGCAAACCCCACCCGCCTAGCATCCCACACACATCAAAACCAAGCGCTCTGGAGATCGTAGCTTTCTGCTTCAGTTTGTCTCGAGGTGTGTTAGCTTACCTAGGCGGATAGCTTAAAACATCCGGCTGAAGGAATGGTAACACTGTGTGTAGCTTGTTTGTTGTTTAGCTTAATGATTGATGTAAGTCAGAGTTTAACATGTATTTCTGTAACTGGAGGAGCTGATCGAAGGCTGAAGACCTTCTGTGCAAAACTAAAGACAGAATAGAGACAGACAGAAAAGTAGGAGTAGATTTGTTCACAGTAGGTTTGAACTGTTTGTGTTTGATTGACAGAACTGCAGCAGATTGTGAATAATAACTTTGTCTTCTTCATCGTCACATTCAAACATCAAGCTTCTCTTCTCTCTGCGTGTCCAGACCAGCTAAACTGGGTCTAAACCAGCACTGAGACTGGTCTGGGTTGGCCCAAATATGAGTCAAGACTGCCAACAGAGGGGGGGGGGTCAAATTCATCTGGGTGACACTTTTGATTTGTTTTCCTGAACCAGGTCTAAACTGGCTCAGACTGGTCCAGTTGAGGGGATTTCTGAAGACCAGGGTCAAAAACCTAAAATTTCCAGTTTCATAAGGTAAGCAGGAAAATCATGTTAGACCAATCAGCTATTTAAAAATGTATTAAACCAGCAGAATTTATCCTGCTGGGGTTTAAAAACATGATTCATCCATAATTCAACAAGTGTCATGATTGAATATTATCACCTGGTTCGACAATCTCATTCAATAAAATTGATTTCAGTGTCTAAATTCAGTTTCAGAGCCTTTTGAAGTTCTGGAGGAAACACTGAAGATTTATGGCATTAAATTTGTCTGATTCATACTAATTTATCAGCATAGATTTAAGTTTGCTGGCCTTCAAAGATCCACTTCATTCACGTTTAAAATGAGCCACATTTCTACAGAAAAAACACTTTAGGGCTGAAATGTTTGACGTTGGCACACAGAGAGAAGAGTCGACACTGACAAACACAACTGAAGACTGAAGAGCTGATACAAATAAAGATTGGTCTGCATATAGTTTCCTAAACTGGGCAGGAAGGAAGGAAGGACTCGAGGGGGTTGTGGGGATTCATCCAACAAACATCTCGGTGTTGTAACTGAAGAAGTCTACTTGTCAGTTTGTTTATATTCAAGTTTTACTCCTTTGTGTTTTAATCCTCCTCTCTGTCCATTCATCTGTCTTATTGTCCATTCGCCGTCCGTTAGCCCAGCCCCGCCCATACCTTTATCCCCACCCCCCTCACCGCTGACCGCCATGTCATGTGATCATGTGATTGTCCAGCTGGGCAGAAGATAGGAGGGGAGGGGGGCGGGGTCAGTTCTGGTCCGTCAGTTATACTCCCCCGTCAGCGAACCACAGTCAGTTTGTTTACATACGACCTGTATACACATACATACATACATATATATATATATATATATATATACATACATATATACATATACATATATATATATATATATATATATATATATATATATATCTGTGTGAGTGTGTCAAACTTTTGTGATCTGATTGTGGTGGTCCTCGTCGAACGGCTCGTTCTCCGGGTCCGAGTCCGTCGTGTCGGAGTAGCGGTAGTGATCCGGTTCATTGTCACTAACATCCGGAGTAACTGAGGCCGACGTGCTGCTGGTGTCACAGTTAGCTCCTTCCTCGACCGTCTTTGTGAAGAATAATTTCACCTGAAGAAGACAAAGAAACAAACGTGAGCAGCAGGAGCCACCGAGGCAGCGCTTCAGGGCCACTTCTATAACGATCAATAACGATCGGTTTGTTACTATTACTTCCTAAAACTGCAAAAATATGATGAGAACAATAAAGGCTCATGTTTTAGACCCAGTTTATCTTGTGACTCTAGAGAAGAACAAAATGACTTTAACATCTGTGGACATTCCAGTGCAGCCAGAAGAAGGCTCATATTTATTAAATGTTACATACAGCTAGCTGGCAGCTAAGGAAGAGACGCTAACTACACCACAGACATGATGTAGCTGCATATAGTGAATGAAAGGTGCTTTATAAATAAAGTTTATTAATAATATTTGACATAATATGATTTGATAGCATAGATACTTTCTTCAATCAATCTTTTGACCATAAAAAGGTACAAATGTTCAGTTAAAGCATATAAAACATTGCATTAGCATTAGCATGGCTGACTAGATTAAAAAATATATCAGCAGCTAAAGTGTTGCCACATTTATTAAAATCCAGTGTTCAAGCTGCCAGAAAATCCCCCAACTGGGAACCTTTTCTTACTTCACAGTAGTGCTGGTTATAGACTATAACCAGACTATAACCAGATCATGACCAGAGTATAACCAGATCATACCCAGACTATAACCAGACTATAACCAGATCATGACCAGACTATAACCAGATCATAACCAGAGTATAACCAGATCATAACCAGACTATAACCAGATCATGACCAGACTATAACCAGATCATGACCAGACTATAACCAGACTATAACCAGATCATGACCAGACTATAACCAGATCATGACCAGAGTATAACCAGATCATACCCAGACTATAACCAGACTATAACCAGATCATGACCAGAGTATAACCAGATCATACCCAGACTATAACCAGATCATGACCAGAGTATAACCAGATCATGACCAGAGTATAACCAGATCATACCCAGACTATAACCAGATCATGACCAGAGTATAACCAGATCATGACCAGAGTATAACCAGATCATACCCAGACTATAACCAGATCATGACCAGAGTATAACCAGACTATAACCAGGTCATACCCGGACTATAACCAGACTATAACCAGATCATGACCAGACTATAACCAGATCATGACCAGACTATAACCAGATCATACCCAGACTATAACCAGATCATGACCAGAGTATAACCAGATCATACCCAGACTATAACCAGACTATAACCAGATCATGACCAGACTATAACCAGATCATGACCAGGGTATAACCAGACTATAACCAGATCATGACCAGACTATAACCAGATCATGACCAGGGTATAACCAGACTATAACCAGATCATGACCAGGGTATAACCAGACTATAACCAGATCATGACCAGACTATAACCAGATCATGACCAGACTATAACCAGATAATGACCATATCATAACCAGACTCTAGCCAGACTATAACCAGATTAACACCACTCTGAACCAACATAAATGTTTTACTTTGAAGTTCGGGGAGAAGACTTTAACAAGATCGTGACCAGAGTATAACCAGATCATGACCAGGGTATAACTAGACTATAACCAGATCATGACCAGATGATAACCAGACTCTAGCCAGACTATAACCAGATTATAGTCAGACTATAACCAGATTATACCCAGACTATAACCAGATCTTGACCAGACTATAACCAGATCTTGACCAGACTATAACCAGATAATGACCAGATCATAACCAGACTCTAGCCAGACTATAACCAGATTACAGCCAGACTATAACCAGATTAACACCACTCTGAACCAACATAAATGTTTTACTTTGAAGTTCGGGGAGAAGTTCCTGTTGGCCTTATCCTTGTTGGCCTTGTCCAGGTCGTTCTTGGTCAGAGTGAGAACCAGGTAATCCCTGTCGTTGGTTTCTCCTCCAGTCATTGTCATCGTCGTCGTCATCCCCGGCGTTCTGTCGGACGGTTCCCGCGGCGTCCCGGCGCTGCCGTTCTCCAGTTTGTCGAGGTTCTCCTCTGGGCCCGGGATGAAGAAGGTGTTGACCCAGAAGTGGAACATCTTTTCCTGCAGGGACAGAGGAGGAAACACACAGTTAAACCCTGTTTCGACCAAACGTCATCTCAGGAACTAAACCTGGAACTAAAAGTCCCTGTTGTGCTTCCTGTGTGTGTTTCCACCACATCCAGGTAGATGCTGCAGATTAGACCCATGACGAATTAAAAAACAACATGCAGGAAACAACAACACAGATTAGTCCTGTTCGTTGCATTTACTGCTGCATGTTGATTTCCATGATGAAACAATTTATAATATCTTGCCCAAACAAATCATAAATCCAGCCTTTAAATCAAATCATGTTAAATATTTGTACATTAAAAGTACCATAAATATTTCAATTAATGATTAGCCCAACGCATATATCATAATAATATTTAACAAATTGGATTAAAGATTACAAAGATTATCCATTAACCTCCATGTCAGTTCTTAAACGCACCATAATCTCAATCAATAGAAAGCAACTGCTACTTATATTAAAGATCAATTCAAAAGACACAGAAAACAACTACAAACATTCAACAGAATGAAACATGAAAAAATTAGAAAACACTTTCAATGCCTCTAATTGGCCGCCTTTGTTCTCACTACTGCCACTACTGCCTATGAAAGCTCACCTTCTTCTTCTATGAATGACGCGCTACAGTTTGAAGCATGACGCGGCACACAACACGTACGAGTGTTACTGCGTTAGTGTAACGTGTACAGGAACATTAAGAAGATCTGTGACATATTTGGTTGTTTTTATAAGAACCAACATTGGTATACATCACCATCCTCATCACCTTCTTCATCATCTTGTTCTGCTTGTGGAAGAACTCCACCTTGATGTCTCCGCAGACAGGAAGTGGCTGCGGGAACTCGAACAGCATCAGTTTGTCTTCCCGCCGGGTGTTTCCGGGGTTAGACGTGTGGATCTTCACCTTCAGCTGGTACACCACGAACTGAGGATCTGCAGCACAAACACAGGAGGGATTTACATTTACTGATGACGACGTTTATTGATCTGTCTGATCTGGCTGTGTGATGAGAGCAACGGTCTTACTGCAGTTGCCGCCAGTGAACATGGGGATGGTTTCAAACAGCATCTTGTGGAAGAGCAGAGCGACAGGTTTGTAGAGCAGCTGGTTCCTCAGCAGGAAGCTGTAGTAGATGACATAACGCCGCTGACTGGGGATGGTCACGCCCTAAACACACAAACACGCCGTCAATTTAATAAAGTATCAAACTCCCACAAGAAAAATGACACCAATGTCTCTGAAAACGTAGAAATCTTTACTGATAATCAGTTTAAAGTTGTTTGACTGTTCATACACTCACATGTAGCAGAAACATTTCAGAAAACAATAATTCATTTCTAAAAACATAAAGGAGATCCTGCGTGAAGGTGTCAGCTGGTTTGTCTCTGCGTGATGTATAAATAAAGTTGTGTCTCAGTGTGTTCACAGATCAATAAACAGAGTTAACTGAACGTCTACTTCTTATTTTAGTCAAACATTTAGATGATCTGAGAACAGGAAGCACATCTTCCATAAACCTGCTGCTGTCACCTGGCGATCTATTGAGCCTTCATCTTCATCATCAGTACTATGAAGGGGCGGTGGTCTGGTTACCTTCTTGTCACGGGTGCGGACCTCTCCGTAGAAGTCCAGCGCCTCCTGAGCCTCCTGGAACTTGCCGCGGTGCAGCAGATAGGCACAGATCATCACGCCGGTGCGACCTTTTCCCGCCTTGCAGTGGATGGCGGCGACGTGCTGCTCGTCTTCACTCAGCCACTGATCCAAGTCCTCACAGAAGGGCTTGATGAGCTCCAGCTGGGGCGGGTTGTGGTCCTCGAACGGATACTGAGCCACTGACAGACAGACAGACAGACGCATCACTTCCTGTGTCTGCTGATCTATTGATCACACCTGACTGAACCTTTGATTGATTAAAGTCTGATGGAAACATACATATGTATATGTACGTATGACGAGGAGAGAAAGACCCCATAAAGCTCATTATATCATTATTATCCTCCTGCACACTATATAATAATAATAATAATAATAATAATAATAATAATAATAATAATAATAAATCTATTCCTATTTCCTTTATCATATTTCATTATATACTATGCATATAATCATTCTACAATAGATAACTACTTTTTATCAATGTCACTACTCTAATTTATTACATAATAGATATATAATTACTGCCCAGTGTAAAATAAACCTCTAATAAACTGGAGGTTTGTTTGAGGTTTACTGGAGGTTTACTGGAGGTTTGTTTGAGGTTTACTTGAGGTTTACTGGGGGTTTGTTTGAGGTTTACTGGAGGTTTGTTTGAGGTTTACTGGAGGTTTGTTTGAGGTTTACTGGAGGTTTACTGGAGGTTTGTTTGAGGTTTACTGGAGGTTTACTGGAGGTTTGTTTGAGGTTTGTTTGAGGTTTACTGGAGGTTTACTGGAGGTTTGTTTGAGGTTTATTGGAGGTTTGCTGGAGGTTTACTGGAGGTTTATTGGAGGTTTACTAGAAGTTTACTGGATGTTTATTGGAGGTTTATTGGAGGTTTATTGGAGGTTTATTGGAGGTTTATTGGAGGTTTGCTGGAGGTTTACTGGAGGTTTATTGGAGGTTTACTAGAAGTTTACTGGAGGTTTACTGGAGGTTTGTTTGAGGTTTACTGGAGGTTTACTGGAGGTTTGCTGGAGGTTTGCTGGAGGTTTGCTGGAGGTTTACTGGAGGTTTATTGGAGGTTTGCTGGAGGTTTACTGGAGGTTTACTGGAGGTTTATTGGAGGTTTGCTGGAGGTTTATTGGAGGTTTGCTGGAGGTTTATTGGAGGTTTACTAGAAGTTTACTGGAGGTTTATTGGAGGTTTATTGGAGGTTTGCTGGAGGTTTATTGGAGGTTTGCTGGAGGTTTATTGGAGGTTTACTGGAGGTTTATTGGAGGTTTGCTGGAGGTTTATTGGAGGTTTACTGGAGGTTTATTGGAGGTTTGCTGGAGGTTTATTGGAGGTTTACTAGAAGTTTACTGGAGGTTTATTGGAGGTTTATTGGAGGTTTACTGGAGGTTTGCTGGAGGTTTACTGGAGGTTTATTGGAGGTTTACTAGAAGTTTACTGGAGGTTTATTGGAGGTTTATTGGAGGTTTACTGGAGGTTTGCTGGAGGTTTACTGGAGGTTTATTGGAGGTTTACTAGAAGTTTACTGGAGGTTTATTGGAGGTTTACTGGAGGTTTATTGGAGGTTTACTAGAAGTTTACTGGAGGTTTGCTGGAGGTTTGCTGGAGGTTTACTGGAGGTTTACTGGAGGTTTATTGGAGGTTTATTGGAGGTTTGCTGGAGGTTTGCTGGAGGTTTACTGGAGGTTTACTGGAGGTTTATTGGAGATAATGATACCGGTTGTTGTTGTTGGAGCCAGGATCAATAGATGATTGATCTTGTAGTATTCTCTGTTTGTTTGTTACAGTTTGTGTTATTGATCTGTGTGTGTGTTTGTCTGTTTTTTAGGAGAATGAGTGTTACTGTGTTCAAACAGTTAATACATTGACATGCAGAAAGCAAAACAACATAAAAAAAGACAAAAGCTTCTTTTGTTTGTTTCACGTCTCACAACAGGAAGTAGAATTATCTCCAGCGGATCATTAACCCTTTCACCTCCAACACCTCCTTTAGTTCAAGACTTAAAGCGCAGCTCTTCTGACTTGATTTGGATTTAAAACGACGGATCATTCAGCAGCTCATCCATCCATTTCATCAATCAGTCAATCAATCGATCAATCGATCAATCAGTACTCAAACACGCGGCAGTGACGGTCTCGTTTCTGATGTCATCTTACCTCGACAGTTGAACTTGGTGGTGTCATAATGTCGCTCTGCACACCTGTGAACAGAGAGACGTTACAGCCAGCAGCTTCATCTTTATGATCAATGTTTCTGTTATTGATCCAAACTAGAGAGACGCGGCGGCATCAAGCTCACACCAAATCACCAAATGATCACTATGATCATCAAACTACTTCTAAAGCTTCAATACAGGTCAGCTTCAGTTTGGTCCACCTTCCTCCATCCTGAACATCACACTACAGCTAAACTAATCAATTCATCTTTATGATTATTCTCTTCAATAATCAATTAGTTGTTTGATCCATAAAATGTCAGAAAATGGTGAAAAATGTGGATCAAATGTCTTGTTTTATCCTCAACTCAAAGATCTTCAGTTTACTGTCACAGAGACTAAAGACACCAGAAAATATTCACATTTAACAAGCTGCAATCACAGAATCTGGACTAAAACCAGCAATTATCAAAATATCTTTAATTTAAAATACTCAAAAAAAATAAGGAAATGTTAATCACAAAAAAACCTCTAAAGGGGACCTATGATGCTTTTCCTTATTGTGATGTCACAGCGTCAGATGTTCATATTAAAAGTGGCCGACGTGTTAAATAACAAGGTAGCATGTAGCAGTGTATATATATATATATATATATATATATATATATCTCCACAGTGCTGGGCTGTGAGCACAGGTCCCACTAGAGGACATCAGACCCTCATGGATTCTGTTTCTGACAGTTTGGTCAGAAACATGCACACCAGTAGCCTGCTGGAGGTCGTTCTGTAGGACTCTAGCAGTGCTCCTCCTGTTCCTCCTCACATAAAGGAGCAGATACCGGTCCTGCTGCTGCCTAGCAGTCCTAGCAGTGGTGACAAGGACACTAGCAGTGGTGACAAGGACACTAGCAGTGGTGACATGGACACTATCAGTGGTGACACGGGCACTAGCAGTGGTGACAAGGACACTAGCAGTGGTGACAAGGACACTAGCAGTGGTGACACGGACACTAGCAGTGGTGACACGGACACTAGCAGTGGTGACACGGGCACTATCAGTGGTGACAAGGACACTAGCAGTGGTGACAAGGACACTAGCAGTGGTGACACGGACACTATCAGTGGTGACACGGACACTATCAGTGGTGACACGGGCACTATCAGTGGTGACACGGACACTATCAGTGGTGACAAGGACACTAGCAGTGGTGACACGGACACTAGCAGTGGTGACACGGGCACTATCAGTGGCGACACGGACACTATCAGTGGTGACAAGGACACTAGCAGTGGTGACACGGACACTAGCAGTGGTGACACGGACACTATCAGTGGTGACAAGGACACTATCAGTGGTGACAAGGACACTATCAGTGGTGACAAGGACACTAGCAGTGGTGACACGGACACTATCAGTGGTGACAAGGACACTATCAGTGGTGACAAGGACACTATCAGTGGTGACAAGGACACTAGCAGTGGTGACAAGGACACTAGCAGAACACAAAACTAGAGGAGAATCAGTCAGGAAGGATGAGGAGAGATCAACAGTCTGTAGCCACCACATGCAGATCCAGTCCCTTTTTGGAGGTGGTCTTGCTTCTGCTTGTCCACTAAAGCAGGTGAGACTGATTCACAATCACTTGTGCTTCCTAAGTGGACAGATTGATGTCTGAAGATGAAGTGACTTGGTGTTATACTTTAGGTTTTTTGAGCAGCAGCTCTGCTCTCAAACGTTTCCAACAGTTTCTTCTGCTTTCAGGCGAGTCGACGTCGCCGGTGACGGATTTCTTCATACGGTCGTCTGCTCCTCGCCGAGCCACGACGCCATGACACAGCAGCGAAGTACCTGTCGGAGGTGTGCTGGTCGTCTGCAGCTCTTCATCAAACATCATCATCATCACTTGTACTCTTCCTCCCTGCGTTATTTCTAACTGATCTGAGCTCTGAGGGGCTGCAGGAATACTACATAAATACTAATAATAACCAGTCAGTACTTACAGGTTGTAGATCTTATAGTGATTCTTGTGCTTTGCATCTAAGAACCTGAGACAGAGAGAAAGAGACAGTTATTGATCAGTTCATCTGTTAAACACAGTAAACTCTCCGACAGTCATGTGACGCTCAACACCTCGAACTTCATCAGTCGACTGACAGAAACATCATCTGCTGCTATTCTGATGATCAAATCGTTTTCAGCAGAAACATCTGCTGTCAGCTTCTGGATGGGAAGCGTTTCTGTGAACGATTGATCAATGAATGGAGGAGATAATCAGCAGATTGATCAGTGATGACAGTAATCATTAGCTGCAGCTCTACTTTAACGACACTGTTCTCATTACATGTCTGCAGTTGATTCAGTCGCTGTTCAGTTACTGTCAAACCCACATTTCACCTATTGATCATGTGACCAACAAATCACTATAATCACATTATCAATCCCTTCTTCAAAATGACCAAATACCGAATAAACAACGATTAGAAGAGAAATATTCATCATATTCTCCACAAAACGTTTCATCTCAAAGACAAACAAACCGTTTCCTTTCAACTTCATCAATCTGGATTTACGCTCATCAATATTTCTCTGCTGAGCTTTCAGGAGGGGTCAAAGGTCACAGAGCCGTTTCTTACCGGACGACGTCATCGATGTTGTTCCTGTACACTCCTTCCAGACGCTCAGCAGGGAAACCCATGGCGATGATGTTTGGATAAATATCTGATCACACTGTCAAGGATCAATAATCACACATTCAAAACATCTGATCAACTGGTTTTTATCTTCTCAGCTTCTTCAGGAGGACAGAAACACATCTGTTCTTTAATCTCTACATCTTCTCCTCTTCCTGCTGGTTTGTGGTGAAATATGAGACGTTTACCTGTCAGTGACCTGACCTCCTGTGACCTCAGGTGACCTCCTGTGACCTCAGGTGACCTGAGGTGAGTAAAGCCACCTGTGTGTCAGAGTGAAGGAGGTCCGGACGGACAGAAGGACCAACAAACATAAACTCTGACGCTGCGTTCTTATGGTATGTAGTTAGTTACCATAACTACGTACAGAGAGCCTGAAACAAATATGGCCGCCTCACGTCAACCAGAGTCCATTTAATTAAACTGAGATTTAAAGGATCGTATAGTGATGCGTTCACTGGCATCACGTTAAGCCTGCGAAGGGTTAAAATGTGCTAGGAGACGGGACCTAAGACGTGTTTCCATGGAGACGAGTTGGATGGCTGAACTGTCTCAGCTCTCCTGTTTCATTCATGTGAACAGCATTGAAGTCTTCCAGGAAAACACGCCGTTATCGCCGTATTAAGCCCCTCCCTCTCTGAGTACAGACGTTCTGAACCACTACAAACACCTGATCTCCAGCGTGGTCGGACAGCATGTGACGAACCAGCTCTGATCTGATCATCGGATCATAACCGACAATCCTCCTCGTTAACCTGTGAATGTTCTGAGCAGAAGGAAACACGACGGCATCACGGCGACGTCATGTTGCAGCAGATGATGACTCAGGTGAAGGTGATGAAGGTCATTCAGACACTCGCAGACTGAAGTCAGACGTTTGGATTCAACGAGATATTTTAATCCTGACGACCTGAAACTTAACGAGCGACACGTCACACAGAACCAGAAGCAGACGTTCCATCATCGTTATGACGACGTTTGTTAGTGTGAAATCTACAAAAATCAGTTAAAACAGAAACTGACCATAAAGAAAAGCTGCTAGCCCAGCGGCTGCTAGCCCAGCGGCTGCTAGCCCAGCGGCTGCTAGCCGAGCGGCTGCTAGCCGAGCGGCTGCTAACCGAGCGGCTGCTAGCCCAGCGGCTGCTGGCCGAGCGGCTGCTAGCCCAGCGGCTGCTAGCCCAGCGGCTGCTAGCCCAGCGGCTGCTAGCCTTTAAAAAGTTCATCATAAAAATGTGGCTTAAAACAGAATATATATATCATCTTGCAGGTGTATGCTCTTTGGACACCATTGCTATGGATAAACAATGCCGCTGCATGCATCTTGTGCGTGTTTACTCTTTAGTAGAGGAGGTATGATGTCATCGACAGGAGACCAAATGAAACGGATCATTACCTTGATTGAAATTACAGAATTCTCTGGGTTTGATAATCATCGGAAACATTTGAGATAATGTAGCTACACAACTCAACAAAATATATAACACAGGTCTAGTTGTCTTTAAACATATATAAAATATATAATTATTAATATATATATATATAAACATATTTATGCCACATATGCTCAAACAATTCTAAGCCTAATTAGTCCATTAATCCTTTCCTGATAGCAGAAGAAAACCCCCATACAGATGTCAAGTTTCTCTAAAGTCTCATTTACTGCTTTTGTTTTCTCTCGTTATAAACTGAACATCTTCTCGTTATAAACTGAACATCTTCTCTCGTTATAAACTGAACATCATCTCGTTATAAACTGAACATCATCTCGTTATAAACTGAACATCATCTCGTTATAAACTGAACATCTTCTCTCGTTATAAACTGAACATCATCTCGTTATAAACTGAACATCTTCTCTCGTTATAAACTGAACATCATCTCGTTATAAACTGAACATCTTCTCTCGTTATAAACTGAACATCTTCTCTCGTTATAAACTGAACATCTTCTCTCGTTATAAACTGAACATCATCTCGTTATAAACTGAACATCATCTCGTTATAAACTGAACATCATCTCGTTATAAACTGAACATCTTCTCTCGTTATAAACTGTTGTACTTTACAGAACTCCTCCTAGAGCTTTAACACGATCAACTTCAAATTTGGTCGGTTACATTTAACACCTTTGCGATACTAAATTGGGAAGCTTTTTAGTTTTCATGGAACGCCGCTGGCATGACAGACAATTTTGCCCAAAACATGTTTGGGGCATTAAACAGGAAGTTGATCTAACTCCACTTTACATCGTCCAATCTGCCCAAATTTCTCATGTTTGATAATAGTCCAGAACACATCTACATGTCAATATTGAGTCATAGCGCCTCCTACTGACAACAGGAAGCCAGCCTTATGTAACAAAGGTCATCTGATTTACATGAAATTTAGATAATGTGGTCTACACATGATATACAGCAACATGACGTATAATTAGTGGGTGTTCTCTAGCGCCACATACTGTACACAGGAAAATGTAGATCCATGTCAGTTGTCCTCTGTTAATGTATTGCTGCATTAATATTTCACTTATGTAGTTTAGCCTACGAGCAACAGGGTTAGTAAGGACTAAATGACACATACTTCAACAGATGTATACACGATTTATAATAATTCATCTCCAGCACCACACACTGCAGACGATTCAGAGCTGTTTCAATAGACCTCCCATAGCAAAACCGCCGCTGCCACTTCCTCCAACGAGCACGAGATGCGACGGCGCGTTAACCACTGCAGCTTTAATTTTACTTCTATCTGGGACCACAGTTGTAGTTTTACTTCTATTTAGTACCACAGTTGTAGTTTTACTTCTATTTAGTACCACAGTTGTAGTTTTACTTCTATTTAGTACCACAGTTGTAGTTTTACTTCTATTTAGGACCACAGTTGTAGTTTTACTTCTATCTGGGACCACAGTTGTAGTTTTACTTCTATTTAGTACCACAGTTGTAGTTTTACTTCTATTTAGTACCACAGTTGTAGTTTTACTTCTATTTAGTACCACAGTTGTAGTTTTACTTCTATTTAGTACCACAGTTGTAGTTTTGCTTCTATTTAGGACCACAGTTGTAGTTTTACTTCTATTTAGTACCACAGTTGTAGTTTTACTTCTATTTAGTACCACAGTTGTAGTTTTACTTCTATTTAGTACCACAGTTGTAGTTTTACTTCTATTTAGTACCACAGTTGTAGTTTTGCTTCTATTTAGGACCACAGTTGTAGTTTTACTTCTATTTAGTACCACGGTTGTAGTTTTACTTCTATTTAGCACCACAGTTGTAGTTTTACTTCTATTTAGTACCACGGTTGTAGTTTTACTTCTATTTAGTACCACAGTTGTAGTTTTACTTCTATTTAGGACCACAGTTGTAGTTTTACTTCTATTTAGTACCACAGTTGTAGTTTTACTTCTATTTAGTACCACGGTTGTAGTTTTACTTCTATTTAGTACCACAGTTGTAGTTTTACTTCTATTTAGGACCACAGTTGTAGTTTTACTTCTATCTGGGACCACAGTTGTAGTTTTACTTCTTTCTGGGACCACAGTTGTAGTTTTACTTCTATTTAGTACCACAGTTGTAGTTTTACTTCTATTTAGTACCACAGTTGTAGTTTTACTTCTTTCTGGGACCACAGTTGTAGTTTTACTTCTATTTAGTACCACAGTTGTAGTTTTACTTCTATTTAGTACCACAGTTGTAGTTTTACTTCTATTTAGTACCACAGTTGTAGTTTTACTTCTATTTGGGACCACAGTTGTAGTTTTACTTCTATTTAGTACCACAGTTGTAGTTTTACTTCTATCTGGGACCACAGTTGTAGTTTTACTTCTTTCTGGGACCACAGTTGTAGTTTTACTTCTATTTAGTACCACAGTTGTAGTTTTACTTCTATTTAGTACCACAGTTGTAGTTTTACTTCTATCTGGGACCACAGTTGTAGTTTTACTTCTATTTAGTACCACGGTTGTAGTTTTACTTCTATTTAGTACCACGGTTGTAGTTTTACTTCTATTTAGTACCACAGTTGTAGTTTTACTTCTATTTAGGACCACAGTTGTAGTTTTACTTCTATTTAGTACCACAGTTGTAGTTTTACTTCTATTTAGTACCACGGTTGTAGTTTTACTTCTATTTAGTACCACAGTTGTAGTTTTACTTCTATTTAGTACCACAGTTGTAGTTTTACTTCTATCTGGGACCACAGTTGTAGTTTTACTTCTTTCTGGGACCACAGTTGTAGTTTTACTTCTATTTAGTACCACAGTTGTAGTTTTACTTCTATTTAGTACCACAGTTGTAGTTTTACTTCTTTCTGGGACCACAGTTGTAGTTTTACTTCTATTTAGTACCACAGTTGTAGTTTTACTTCTATTTAGTACCACAGTTGTAGTTTTACTTCTATTTGGGACCACAGTTGTAGTTTTACTTCTATTTAGTACCACAGTTGTAGTTTTACTTCTATCTGGGACCACAGTTGTAGTTTTACTTCTATTTAGTACCACGGTTGTAGTTTTACTTCTATCTGGGACCACAGTTGTAGTTTTACTTCTATTTAGTACCACAGTTGTAGTTTTACTTCTATTTAGCACCACAGTTGTAGTTTTACTTCTATTTAGTACCACAGTTGTAGTTTTACTTCTATTTAGTACCACAGTTGTAGTTTTACTTCTATCTGGGACCACAGTTGTAGTTTTACTTCTATTTAGTACCACAGTTGTAGTTTTACTTCTATTTAGTACCACAGTTGTAGTTTTACTTCTATTTAGTACCACAGTTGTAGTTTTACTTCTATTTAGTACCACAGTTGTAGTTTTACTTCTATCTGGGACCACAGTTGTAGTTTTACTTCTATTTAGTACCACAGTTGTAGTTTTACTTCTATTTAGTACCACAGTTGTAGTTTTACTTCTATTTAGTACCACGGTTGTAGTTTTACTTCTATTTAGTACCACGGTTGTAGTTTTACTTCTATTTAGTACCACAGTTGTAGTTTTACTTCTATTTAGGACCACAGTTGTAGTTTTACTTCTATCTGGGACCACAGTTGTAGTTTTACTTCTTTCTGGGACCACAGTTGTAGTTTTACTTCTATTTAGTACCACAGTTGTAGTTTTACTTCTATTTAGTACCACAGTTGTAGTTTTACTTCTTTCTGGGACCACAGTTGTAGTTTTACTTCTATTTAGTACCACAGTTGTAGTTTTACTTCTATTTAGTACCACAGTTGTAGTTTTACTTCTATTTAGTACCACAGTTGTAGTTTTACTTCTATTTGGGACCACAGTTGTAGTTTTACTTCTATTTAGTACCACAGTTGTAGTTTTACTTCTATCTGGGACCACAGTTGTAGTTTTACTTCTATTTAGTACCACGGTTGTAGTTTTACTTCTATCTGGGACCACAGTTGTAGTTTTACTTCTATTTAGTACCACAGTTGTAGTTTTACTTCTATTTAGCACCACAGTTGTAGTTTTACTTCTATTTAGTACCACAGTTGTAGTTTTACTTCTATTTAGTACCACAGTTGTAGTTTTACTTCTATCTGGGACCACAGTTGTAGTTTTACTTCTATTTAGTACCACAGTTGTAGTTTTACTTCTATTTAGTACCACAGTTGTAGTTTTACTTCTATCTGGGACCACAGTTGTAGTTTTACTTCTATTTAGTACCACAGTTGTAGTTTTACTTCTATTTGGGACCACAGTTGTAGTTTTACTTCTATTTAGTACCACAGTTGTAGTTTTACTTCTATCTGGGACCACAGTTGTAGTTTTACTTCTATTTAGTACCACAGTTGTAGTTTTACTTCTATTTAGTACCACAGTTGTAGTTTTACTTCTATCTGGGACCACAGTTGTAGTTTTACTTCTATTTAGTACCACAGTTGTAGTTTTACTTCTATTTAGCACCACAGTTGTAGTTTTACTTCTTTCTGGGACCACAGTTGTAGTTTTACTTCTATTTAGTACCACAGTTGTAGTTTTACTTCTATTTAGTACCACAGTTGTAGTTTTACTTCTATTTGGGACCACAGTTGTAGTTTTACTTCTATTTAGTACCACAGTTGTAGTTTTACTTCTATCTGGGACCACAGTTGTAGTTTTACTTCTATTTAGCACCACAGTTGTAGTTTTACTTCTTTCTGGGACCACAGTTGTAGTTTTACTTCTATTTAGTACCACAGTTGTAGTTTTACTTCTATTTAGTACCACAGTTGTAGTTTTACTTCTTTCTGGGACCACAGTTGTAGTTTTACTTCTATTTAGCACCACAGTTGTAGTTTTACTTCTTTCTGGGACCACAGTTGTAGTTTTACTTCTATTTAGTACCACAGTTGTAGTTTTACTTCTATTTAGCACCACAGTTGTAGTTTTACTTCTTTCTGGGACCACAGTTGTAGTTTTACTTCTATCTGGGACCACAGTTGTAGTTTTACTTCTATTTAGCACCACAGTTGTAGTTTTACTTCTATTTAGCACCACAGTTGTAGTTTTACTTCTATTTAGCACCACAGTTGTAGTTTTACTTCTATTTAGCACCACAGTTGTAGTTTTACTTCTTTCTGGGACCACAGTTGTAGTTTTACTTCTATTTAGTACCACAGTTGTAGTTTTACTTCTATTTAGTACCACAGTTGTAGTTTTACTTCTTTCTGGGACCACAGTTGTAGTTTTACTTCTATCTGGGACCACAGTTGTAGTTTTACTTCTATTTAGTACCACAGTTGTAGTTTTACTTCTTTCTGGGACCACAGTTGTAGTTTTACTTCTATCTGGGACCACAGTTGTAGTTTTACTTCTATTTAGTACCACAGTTGTAGTTTTACTTCTATTTAGTACCACAGTTGTAGTTTTACTTCTATTTAGTACCACAGTTGTAGTTTTACTTCTTTCTGGGACCACAGTTGTAGTTTTACTTCTATTTAGTACCACAGTTGTAGTTTTACTTCTATTTAGTACCACAGTTGTAGTTTTACTTCTATTTAGTACCACAGTTGTAGTTTTACTTCTATCTGGGACCACAGTTGTAGTTTTACTTCTATTTAGCACCACAGTTGTAGTTTTACTTCTTTCTGGGACCACAGTTGTAGTTTTACTTCTATTTAGTACCACAGTTGTAGTTTTACTTCTATCTGGGACCACAGTTGTAGTTTTACTTCTATTTAGCACCACAGTTGTAGTTTTACTTCTTTCTGGGACCACAGTTGTAGTTTTACTTCTATTTAGTACCACAGTTGTAGTTTTACTTCTATTTAGTACCACAGTTGTAGTTTTACTTCTATTTAGTACCACAGTTGTAGTTTTACTTCTTTCTGGGACCACAGTTGTAGTTTTACTTCTATTTAGTACCACAGTTGTAGTTTTACTTCTATTTAGTACCACAGTTGTAGTTTTACTTCTATTTAGTACCACAGTTGTAGTTTTACTTCTATTTAGCACCACAGTTGTAGTTTTACTTCTTTCTGGGACCACAGTTGTAGTTTTACTTCTATTTAGTACCACAGTTGTAGTTTTACTTCTATTTAGTACCACAGTTGTAGTTTTACTTCTATTTAGTACCACAGTTGTAGTTTTACTTCTATTTAGCACCACAGTTGTAGTTTTACTTCTTTCTGGGACCACAGTTGTAGTTTTACTTCTATTTAGTACCACAGTTGTAGTTTTACTTCTATCTGGGACCACAGTTGTAGTTTTACTTCTATTTAGTACCACAGTTGTAGTTTTACTTCTATCTGGGACCACAGTTGTAGTTTTACTTCTATCTGGGACCACAGTTGTAGTTTTACTTCTATCTGGGACCACAGTTGTAGTTTTACTTCTATTTAGTACCACAGTTGTAGTTTTACTTCTATTTAGTACCACGGTTGTAGTTTTACTTCTATTTAGTACCACGGTTGTAGTTTTACTTCTTTCTGGGACCACAGTTGTAGTTTTACTTCTATTTAGTACCACGGTTGTAGTTTTACTTCTATTTAGTACCACAGTTGTAGTTTTACTTCTATTTAGTACCACAGTTGTAGTTTTACTTCTATCTGGGACCACAGTTGTAGTTTTACTTCTATTTAGTACCACAGTTGTAGTTTTACTTCTATTTAGTACCACAGTTGTAGTTTTCTGTCAGCTTAGCTTGTTAGCGCCTGCTACCGTCAATGCTACCGAGATAAATATATAAAACAGCTCGCAAGCTAATTAATTCTTGATACACTGAGTAATGTGAAAGTTAATCGAGGATCTTTTCTAAGAAATGGAACATAAGCAGCTGATGCATCATCACAGACAGCCTGGAATTAAAGCTGCTAACGTTAGCTAGCCTGCTGCTAATGTTAAGTAGCCTGCTGCTAGCCCGATGCGGACTCCGCTGAGGAAACAGTCTTTTTATGACAAGCTATTACATCTGAGACAGACCTGCACCGGCAGCTCCTGACAGTTATGAACCGCTGATAATCAGACACACACTGTCCATACACAACATCAGAGCATTTGGAGGATTTTCTCACACTTGTCGCTCATTTTATCTTCGCTGTTTGAGCCTGTCAATGCTCCTAAAATCTGATTTTAATCGCGCTGCTTTGGTTGTTTAACTGTCACATTCACACCGACATGAAGAGTCTATCTGTCAGTTTTATGTGCGCAGCCCGCTTTCAGAAAAGGACAGCAATATTAAATCAACATTTCCGAATGGAGTTCTGCACACAACAAGCTAGCGCACCATGCTAGCATGCTAACTGCTAACCCAAAGCAGTTAAATTACAGCCAGTTTAAAAGGATACAGGTCAGGTCCAGGTCGAAGCCGTCCTCCTGGTATCTCCTTTTGTTTCTGCTCACTATTTCTTTAATTAGGGCCGCCATTGTGAGTCTAAAAGGATGAGAAGTTACCGAGAGACAGCCGGTGTTGCTCCGTCCCCACTGCCTGGCTGCCGGGGAGAGAAGCTAACGTTAGCTGGGAGCTAACCAGCTCCAGAAGGCCGTTTTTTTAAAGTTTAAATGCGGAATAAAACCTCCTGATGGATAATAAACACAAGTCTGGTCCGTTATCCGTCCTCTTCCCCGCCTCCCTGCGGGCTGCAGAGGGGCCCGTGGCAGGCCGGCCTGCTAGTTGACAGGTAGCCCGGCCGTCGATGCTGTTTTCTGGGTCAGAACCAGGGGGCGTCCCGCTGCGGGCCCGGGCGTCCAGGTCCCCCGCCCGGAGACCCAACCAGGTGAAGATCCAGCCCTCCAGACGGCGGATTGATCCGGTCGGACTCTTCCCGGCCTCGGTGTGCAGCAGAGACGCCGTGATTGAACGCAGATCAGTGGAGAGAAAATCTCTCCGAGGCGGCGGACAACCGGAGAACCGGAGACACCGATGGAGGCAAGCTGGAGTCAACGGCGGCGGACACTTCCGGTGGCAACTTTCAGAGTAAAGGTCTGACTGAGGTTTTACTTCCGTTTTATTACATAAAGAATAACGAACAATTCATGATGACATATACTAATTAATTAATGATTATACTGCAGGTTTAATTAATGATTATATCATTATCATAACCAACAGTGTCACTGAGACTTTTTCATTTCCACACACTGCAGCCCTCACTGCCCTGAACAGCGCCAACTGTGAGGCGCGCCTCCTCCACCGGGGGGCGCGCTTCCTCCCCTGGGGCGCGCGCCTCTATGGAAAGCCAAAGGTACTGTACTCAATTGACCACACTAATCAAGCATTGATCTTCTTTGCTGTTTGTCTCGGTGGCCTAGAGAAAATCCCAAGTATTCACCAGGGTGTTATTTTATTATTATTTTTATTTTTTTATTATGATTTATTTATTTATATTGTAGCGACCCTGTTAATGTTCTTGTACTGTTAAGCGTTTGTTGGTAGCCACATGTTAAGAGGGCGTGAGTAGGGGAGGGGCAGGGATGTGAGTGTGTGTGTGCGCGTGCGCGAGGAGGAGAGAGAGTGAGAGAGCGAGAGGCGCGAGTGACAGCAGCTACAGTTCTGTGAGTTCGAGTTACATTATTGTTGTTGTTTTTTTGGCGTGGTTACGGCCAACAGTAACCCATCCTGTTCAGCTAAATAAACGGTACAGTGCCGATCAGTTGCCTGTTATTTGAACACGTCCTGGCGGACGCTACAATATGTTTGTATGTTCAAATATGTGAAGTAGAGTGTAGTTATATCAGCCTTTAATAGGTAAAAGCTGTTCATTCATTGTTAACTGGGCTGTTACTGTTAGATTCCTGAGGAAGGCAGCAGAGGACCATAAATATTATGATTAGTGTGTGTATGTATGTGTGTATATAGAGATATACGTCTGGTGGTTTATTTTGACCAAAAAACCACCAGATCCTGAGAGCCCACATGCCACAAGAGTGAAGAAAAGTGGATCAGGATCAACCAGTAAAGAAACACAGCTGAATGTGGTTTAATTTATGAGGCACTAAGTGTGTAAATTATTCCTCAGAATGTGAATAGAAACACTGGAATAAATAAATATTATCCAAAGTGCGGTGAGAAGGTAAAGTGCAGTGTAGAAAGGACAGGAAGCAGCAGATCGCAGGATGATCAGGTGGAGGAGGAGGTCGGGGGGAACTGGCAGTGACCACATCATCAATTATAGTCTGTCTATCAAAAAGCTTTAATGATTATATTGATAGACTTCAAGAAAAGCAGGCCATGGCAGCACAAGAGTCCAAAAACTATGAACATTTTATTTTCATTTATTTGAACATCACAGCTCTGCTTGAAAACCAAAACTTAAAAATGTTAAATACTTAACATATTTATAATACGGTACAGTGCCGATCAGTTGCCTGTTATTTGAACACGTCCCGGCGGACGCTACATTTGGTGTCAGAAGTTAAACCACCGGAGCTTCCCTGGCTACTCACCGTTAGCAGCTAGTTGGACTCGGCTGCCTGCTACAGTCTAAGGTGATGGCGGCGCAGCAGCACCGGACCGGGACCCGTCCGAAAGTCAAGGAGGAGGTGCTTATGGACAGCTGGCGTGCCGGTGAGCCTAATTATGTGAACGAGTATGGCCGCACCTCGGAGCATGTCGCTCACCTGAGACGGACAGCGAGAGACATGGCTGCTGCTGCCGGCTTCGACTCACCAGGCTTGGAGGCGCGCACCGGAATTGGCGGCAACTGTGACCAGCTCCAAGTGAAAACGCCAAAATACTCCGGTAAGGCGAACTGGGAGGCCTACCATGCACAATTCGAACTGTTAGCACAGGCTGCAGGCTGGTCTGGAAAGAAAAAGGCGCTCCAGCTGGCCATGTGTCTTACTGAAGAAGCACTGACATGTTTGCTGCTCCTCAGCCCAGCTGAGAGAGCTGACTACGGAGCCTTAGTTGGGGCGCTGCAACGGAGGTTTGGACAATGCTGCCAGCCTGGTGTCCTGCGTTCGGAGCTGTCAAGCAGGCAGAGGCAACCGGGTGAACCGCTCCGTGTATTGGCTAATGACATTGAGACCCTGGCGAGGAGAGCATATGCCCACATGCCCGCTGAGGTACAGTGCGAGCTGGCAAGGGACCAGTTCATTCGAGCCATAACCCCAAGGGAGCTGCGCATCCAGACTCAGCTGGCACATCCCTGCACTCTGCAGGAGGCGCTAGAGCTGGTGTTGGAGAGAGAGGTCGTAGGAGGGGCGTCTGAAAGCGACTTTAATGGGGGCAGCCATTTTGTGAGATCCGTGGTACAGGAGGGCCCAGGTCAAGAAAAACCTGCATGGGTGGCTGAATTGACTGAAATGATCCGTGCTGTGTCACTGCAATCACCACACAGCAACACCCGTCCTTGCAGAGGAGCCCCTGTTTGCTGGGTATGTGGCCAGGCTGGCCATATCAGTGTGCGGTGCCCCAAACGTATCGATGTTCAGGGAAACGACCCAGGGTCTGTGTAAGCGGGACGGCACAGACCCCTGCCCCTATGTCCCACCCTACCTCCTCCCTGGTAGACAGAGCCCAGAAGCTTGAAAGGGGGAGCGAGACTCTAGACCCCCTGCAGGCAGATGACACCACTGAGTCCGCAAGGGTGGTGGGTTGGACCCACGCAGGGAATTTTTGCCATGTCCCTGTCACCCTGGCGGGGGCTCCATGCACTGCCCTTGTTGACACTGGCTCCACCGCTACGCTGTTGAGACCTGACATGGTCCCAGTGGGGACACAGTTGATACCTACTGCTGTGAGGCTAAGGACTGTGACTGGTGAGTTAGCGCCTATGCTGGGAAGATGGGTGGTGGTTATTCAGGTGGGGGGGCTAGCGGTGACCTTTAGGGTGTGGGTCGCGGCAGTGCAGGACCCCTGCATAATAGGACTGGACTTTCTGCGGGCTGCCCAGTGTGTGTTGGACCTGGGGAAGAACACACTGGCTTTCCCAGGGGGTCCCATAGTCGCAATGGTACACCCTGCTCAAACTGTTGAACCACAGCTGCCAACTGTGAGAACAGTAGAGGCACGTTCAAGCCCCCCACCCCTTCCTGCACCTCTTGCCCCTACCCCCCATGCCACAGCTGATATACAGCCACCTGCCCCTATCAAGCCACCAACAGCGGGAGGGCAGGTGGACAGACTGGCAGCAGTTAAAGAGGTGTGGGAACGCAGCAGCGTTAACCTGGAACCTGATCAGCGGGAAGAGCTATGGCAGCTGTTGGTGGAATTTAAGGACATTTTTGCACTGTCAGAGGAAGAAGTGGGGCTGACACACTTAGTGCAACACGAAATTGACACAGGGGATGCACAACCCATTAAGACACGCCCACGGTGCCTTCCCCTGGCACATCAGTCAGCTGCAGACGATGCAATAGATGAGATGCTGGAGGCCGGCATCATCAAGCCCTCTGACAGCCCCTGGGCCTCGGGAGTCGTGATGGTCAACAAAAAAGAGTCCAAAAATGAGATTCTGTGTGGACTACAGGCCGCTGAATAGCGTGACCAGGAAGGACTCATATCCACTGCCCCGCATTGATGAGTGCCACGACTTGGTGTCCGGGTCATCCTGGTTTTCCTCTTTGGACCTACGTTGCGGGTATTGGCAGGTGCCCCTCAGCCCCTCAGCCAGGCCAAAGACAGCTTTCTGTACGGGGAGGGGATTATGGCAGTTTAAAGTCCTCTGTTTTGGCCTATGCAACGCACCAGCCACCTTTGAACGGCTGATGGAAAAGGTGTTGGCAGACATTCCCCGGCAGGAATGTCTGGTATACCTGGACGACATCCTGGTCCACGGCAGCTCCTTTCAGACCGCCTTAGGGGCCCTGCGGCGAGTTCTACATCGAATAGCAGCTGCAGGACTGAAGCTACACCCAGACAAGTGCTGCTTCATGAGAAAAGAAGTAGAGTTTCTGGGCCACAGAGTTGGGGAGGAGGGCATCAGCACATTGGAGGAGAAAGTGCGGGCAGTGAAGGACTGGCCAGTCCCCGCTAATGTGAAAGAGCTGAAAAGCTTCCTTGGGCTGGCATCCTACTACAGGAGGTTTGTGCGTGGCTTCTCTTGTATAGCTGCCCCTCTGTTCCGCCTGCAACAGAAAGACTGTGATTTTGCCTGGACTTCTGACTGTGAACAAGCCTTCAGCTCTTTGAAGAAGGCCCTGACAGAGTCTCCCATCCACACCCCCCCAGACCCCAATTTGCCTTTTGTACTGGATACTGATGCCAGTGATGTTGGGATGGGTGCGGTGCTGAGCCAGGTGGGACCGGAGGGGGAGAAGGTAATAGCGTACTTCAGTAAAACTTTCAACAAAGCTGAACAACACTACTGTGTGACACGCAGAGAGCTCCTTGCTATTGTGAGAACAATAAGACACTTCAGGTACTATCTCTGCGGCCTTCCCTTCACAGTCCGAACTGACCATGCAGCCCTCCAATGGTTAATGTCCTTCAGGGAGCCAGAAGGGCAGATTGCACGCTGGCTAGAGGAATTGGCACCGTACGTCTTTAAAGTGGAGTACAGGGCTGGAGCTCGCCATACCAACGCTGACGCCATGTCTCGGCGCCCCTGTGCTTCTGATGGCTGCCGGTACTGTGAAAAGAGAGAGGCTCGGGAGAAAGAGCTTGGTATGGAGGAAGAGCTTAATGGAAACAGGCTGTTCTGTAGAGGTGCACAGGTTGTGGACTCCACGGAGTGGAAGGTACAGCAGGAAAGGGATGTTGACTTACAGCCTGTTTTGCAGTGGGTGGAGTCAGGACAAAAGCCGCGGTGGAATGAGGTTGCAGATGCTCACCTGCCACCAAAGGACTGGTCTCAAAATTTGAGGCTCTCCAAGTGAAGGATGGAGTGCTTCAAAGAGCCTGGAGAGAGCCAGCCACAGGAGAAGAGAGGTGGCAGGTAGTAGTCCCCAGGGCACTGAGAGAGTCGGTGCTAAAAGCCTCTCATGGCACAACTGGAGCAGGACACTTTGGGGTCTCAAAAACCCTTCGTCGACTCCGGCAGAGTTTCTACTGGGGTCAGCTCAGGAGAGATGTTGAGGACTTCTGCCGCCGCTGTGACCTCTGTACTGCACATAAAGGGCCCCCGGAGCAGTCTCGTGCCCAGCTCCAGCAGCTGGCGGTGGGGGCTCCTATGGAAAGGGTGGCGGTAGACATAATGGGCCCATTCCCCCGCACAGATAAAGGGAATCGGTATGTTTTGGCTGCCATGGATTATTTCACAAAATGGCCTGAGGCCTATGCCATACCAGATCAGGAGGCGGAGACTGTTGCTGATGCTCTAGTGGAGGGCATGTTCGCCAGGTTCGGGGCAGCTGAGGTCATCCACAGCGACCAGGGAAGGAACTTTGAGTCGGCTGTGTTCTCTGCTATGTGTGACCGGCTGGGCATGCAAAAGACTCGAACTACACCTTTACACCCCCAGAGTGATGGACTAGTTGAACGGTTTAACCGAACTCTGGCGAAACAACTTGCAATCCTCACTACAGAGCATCAGCGTGATTGGGACATGCACCTTCCCCTTGTCCTATTGGCCTACAGGTCGGCTGTGCAAGATTCAACCTTATGCACACCTGCCCTGCTCATGTTAGGGCGAGAACTGCGCACGCCAGCAGAGATGGCTTTTGGCAGGCCCCCAGATGCCCCAGCAGCTCCTCCTGGCCCAGAGTACGCTAGGAGGCTTCAGGATCGTATGGAGTCAGCTCATGCCTTTGCCCGTAACCAGCTGCAGAAGGCGGGTACGAGGCAGAAAAGAAACTATGACCTGAGGGCCAGAGGGGGAGACTTTGGGGCTGGGGACCTGGTGTGGGTGTATAGCCCACGGAGAAAAAAGGGCCGGTGCCCCAAGCTGGACTGTCACTGGGTGGGCCCGTGTGAGGTGTTGGAGAAGCTGGGGGAGGTAGTATATAGGGTCCAGCTGCCGCCTAGGGGGAGGCGGGTTGTTCTCCACAGAGATAGGTTGGCCCGTATAGAGGTGACGCACGCCCTCATCAGCGCCCTGCACACTCTACACATTCCCAAAAGAAGCAGACAGCCACACCCCCAGATTCTCTGGCTGTTTCCCTTACCGACCCCTCACATTCCCCCTCACATTCCCCCTCACATCCCCCTGCACACACCCCCACACCTCAAGACACAACTCCTGCTCATCAACTGGAGAGTCCAAGAGTGCAGGTGCAACCCACTTCAAGGCGGCCCCAGAGACAGAGAAAGCCCCCAGCCCACCTCAGAGACTTTGCATGTGACCCCTCGGGGCGAGGGACTTTGTAAGGGGGGGGCAGTGTAGCGACCCTGTTAATGTTCTTGTACTGTTAAGCGTTTGTTGGTAGCCACATGTTAAGAGGGTGTGAGTAGGGGAGGGGCAGGGATGTGAGTGTGTGTGTGCGCGTGCGCGAGGAGGAGAGAGAGTGAGAGAGCGAGAGGCGCGAGTGACAGCAGCTACAGTTCTGTGAGTTCGAGTTACATTATTGTTGTTGTTTTTTTGGCGTGGTTACGGCCAACAGTAACCCATCCTGTTCAGCTAAATAAACGGTACAGTGCCGATCAGTTGCCTGTTATTTGAACACGTCCTGGCGGACGCTACAATATGTTTGTATGTTCAAATATGTGAAGTAGAGTGTAGTTATATCAGCCTTTAATAGGTAAAAGCTGTTCATTCATTGTTAACTGGGCTGTTACTGTTAGATTCCTGAGGAAGGCAGCAGAGGACCATAAATATTATGATTAGTGTGTGTATGTATGTGTGTATATAGAGATATACGTCTGGTGGTTTATTTTGACCAAAAAACCACCAGATCCTGAGAGCCCACATGCCACAAGAGTGAAGAAAAGTGGATCAGGATCAACCAGTAAAGAAACACAGCTGAATGTGGTTTAATTTATGAGGCACTAAGTGTGTAAATTATTCCTCAGAATGTGAATAGAAACACTGGAATAAATAAATATTATCCAAAGTGCGGTGAGAAGGTAAAGTGCAGTGTAGAAAGGACAGGAAGCAGCAGATCGCAGGATGATCAGGTGGAGGACGAGGTCGGGGGGAACTGGCAGTGACCACATCATCAATTATAGTCTGTCTATCAAAAAGCTTTAATGATTATATTGATAGACTTCAAGAAAAGCAGGCCATGGCAGCACAAGAGTCCAAAAACTATGAACATTTTATTTTCATTTATTTGAACATCACAGCTCTGCTTGAAAACCAAAACTTAAAAATGTTAAATACTTAACATATTTATTTCCACTGTAGTGCCAACAGGAGGGGAAGAGAAAGAAAAAGCAGACTGGACAAATAAAGCACATACAACAATACAACATACACATACATTACATACAACAAGTAATCAAGTACCTCTATAAGTGGAACAATACAGTACTTCTGCTACGACAAGAAGACAATTCATCCTCCAACCCTACAAGGTCGGTATAAAGACAAAACAGTTTGTTTTCTAGCAGCTCACACTTGACTTATAAACCAGCGACATGTTGCACACAAGCAGAACTCAGAAATCCAGGATAACTGAAACAGCCGAGTCTAATCCGTCACATGTTTGACAGACCAGGATGAGGAGGTGCGACTCTGTCAAACCAGGTGTGTAATCCGGGTTCGGAAGATAGAAGACGTGTGCTGCGAATGAACGTAGACTTCATTGATCATTTCGACCTGTTCTGGAACCGCAGCCAACTGTACAGACCTGATGGACTCCATCCAAACCTACACGGGACCACATTGCTCTCTGCAAACATTGACTATGCATTGGTTCAGCCTGGTCGCCAGAATAAAACATTGGCATTGTACGTTTCTGCAAACCACAGAAACGCTGAATATCTACGTTTCAACACGTGAAATACGTATCATATCAACATTTCTAAAGTGACGTAGTTCACATGTGATCTATATGAGCTGATCTTTCCTGTATAGCAGGAGGACGGGCAGGTGGACGGTTAGTAAGTTTCACCTCGAAACCGAAACCAATGTCCACTTCCTGTTTCAACCGACAAGAGCGGGTGTTTTTAGGGAGACGTCAGAACATTTGCTGCCGTTTTTCTGGTGAGAAAACCGTCTTTTTTTAGTGAGACATTGTCCGTTTTTATTTTATTTTTTTATTTTTATTTTAACCCAAAGCAGACCTTAACCACAGCGTTGTCACGCCATAAAACATCATTACTCAACAGGTAGAAATGTTAATATGCTACGTTTGTAGAAATGTTGATATGATACGTAATTCACATGTTGAAACGTATATATTCAACGTTTCTGTGGTTTGCAGAAACGTTCAATGCCAACGTTTTCTTCTGGCGACTGTGTTGATTGGTTAACCTGCAGAATGCCTGTCAGACAGTCTGAGAGATCCACTCCACCATGACACAATCCACACACACAATCAAACCTTAAATCTACTGGCAGGGTCCCTGTTAGGAGTGAAATTTTAACATAATCTGGCCAAATTTATCCCCTACACTCATGGAGCATGGACTGTCAAACTCCCATTCAGCTGCACTACCTGTAAACCACATCCCAGTCCACCTAACACTCCTCGCCCCTCCCTCCCTCCAGATTTGGTCTGCTGAATGTGAGATCGCTGTCTAACAAATCATTTATCTGTCAAGACTTCATTATGTCCCAAAACTTAAACTGTTTTTCTCATTGAAGCCAGTCCTTCAGGCTACTCTCATGTGACACAGGTCACATGCATGAGGTGGTGGGGTTGCTGTAATTCACAAAAATGCCCTCAAGTGCTCCATTATCTCCATCAGCCCCTTTTCATCTTTTGAACCTCTGGCTTTTGTGATAGACGGCACCTCATCGGTCTTCTACGTCCTACTGTACAGACCTCCTAAACCCAATATCGACTCTATCAGTGAATTCTCTGATCTCCCACAATGCCCGGAAATACGACAATTCAATACAATTCTCATTCTCAGAGATTTCAACATTCACCTTTGCCGTCCCTCTGAAGCCATGACACGTGATTTTATAAATTTACTTGAATCCTTTGGTCTCCAGCAATCTGTGAACAGTCCAACGCCTGTTTAAGGACACATGCTAGACTTAGTTCTCTCCTCAGGTCTGTCCATCTCCAACCAGGTGATAGAAGATTTTCACCAATCTGATCACAGAGCAATCATAATTGATCTCAATTTGCCACATGCTAAATTCTTCCACTGCCACTAAGATTGTAGAAGCCTATAGAGATGCTCCCATCACCACCAGTATTGAGGCTGCACCATCCCATGTGAGCACAGAAGAACTTGTCTCATTCTTTAACAGCAGTGTTTCAGCCACCCTTGACTCTGTCGCACCAGTCAAAACTAAAATACGAAAGCCTTTGGCCTCACCATGGTTTAATAACAGTAATAGTAGAGACAACAACAATGACAACATCATATTACAATGAAAAAGATAATAAACGTAAAGAGCCACTAAGCAGTGTGGATTGATTAGGGGCGATAGGGAAAAGGGAGGGGGGGGAGTGATTGAACGTGAGAAAGGGAGGGGGGGGGGGGAGAAAAAGTGAGAGAGCTAATAATTATTATAATAATGATAATGATAATAACAACAATACAACAATATGTAGTGTTTGATAGTATTACTGTGGCAGTGGCAGAGGCAGCCAACAGTGAAATAGGTTAAATAATTAGATATCTATATTAATTTATATTAATTTATATCAATATGAGTTTATATTAACTAGTGTAAATTAATATGGCTATGGGGTGTGGAGCCAAACACACAGAGCCCAAGGAGGGGAGGACACCATCACCTTCTCCCATGACAGCCAGCCCCCCCAGCAACACAGCCTGTTTTCATTTTCATTGTGACACCAGAAGAGCCTGTTGACACGTCAATGCAATAGACTGTTTCACTGTACAGCAGGTGAAGTCTTGGAAAATAAAATGTCAACGTCTAAACATTAAAATCTACTGTATTTTAACCTCGACGCCTTTTCAAATGTAAATCAGCAAACACATTGTTACTGATCAGACTGTGAGCTACAGTCATGTCTCTGTGTCTTTGATCTATACATGTTTTAAATCTTTAACTATATTTTTCATCTTCAGTTGCTGCTTCCTGTGTTTGTCCATCAGATTAAAGCTGAACAAATACCATATTGGTCCCAGTATAAGATGGGTTTTTTCCCTGGAAATACATCTGAACAAAGTGAGGTCGTCTGATATTCAGGTCTAGACTTTTAAATGTCAATATACATTCACAACAACAGATGGTGTTAGAAATCTGTAAAACGAGCGCTCCACTCCTGCCACCATCTCTCACAACCTGCCAACACTGACGGGGCCTGAAAGATGAAGAGACAGTGATCGTCTCAAACAAAGTGGCTCAAAAGTAGGCAAACAACTGAGTAACAGTGACGTAATGAGTGTTGTCATCAACTCAACTGCTTCACTGTCTCTTCTCTGCTCCGCTGAGCTCCGTGAGTGTGTGGAGCAGCAGCTCCGCCCGCAGTGACACAGAGGAAAGAAACTCAGCACGACCATAACTGACAGCAAAACACCGTAGAGCCTCATACAGCGCTGAAATCAAACAAGTGCACATAAATTAGGTAAATAACATGAATGAACACAGACTCTAATGCGTTTATTATTATTATTGTCATTTATGGTCACACTGAGCCTCTCCTCTGTTTCACTGCAAGTTGAAAGTTTTTTCTAAAGAGGGGGGGGGGGGGTCATCTTATATATACATTATATACACTTATATATATTTGGACCAATACAGTATATTTAAAATGTAATGTAGCTGCAGCTTGATACACAGTTAGATTCCACTTTATCATCATTAAGGAAATGTAAGTCTGATAAATGATGAATTAATGGATGACACTGAATAAAACTTTACTGACACTTTTCCCGCTCTGACTCAGACTCTTTTATTAAAGATAAATGTGCATCGTCCACATACACATGCATTAATATCTCTACGTCCACTGGGTTCAAATGCAGACTCTGCCTTTTATTTACCTGTTGGCATGGCGACTCATAGTATCAGAGCTCCATTGATGATTTCATTCACCACACATGAGCTTAACTCAGAGTGAACATAGTCAGAGCTGATTGAACGAACTGTGATCAGCTGTTCTGGGAGAGAAAACTCTGAGTTTCATCTCAGGTTCATCAGCTCAGAGTTCAGGTTCGACTCAGAGTTTGTTAAACCTGCTTTCTGGAAGAGACCCCTGATGGATTGGTATCCACAAAAATAATCCTGAAATACTTTAAAAGATGAAAATATAAAGCATGTATTCTG
>NC_089536.1:87884-92884 GCF_963924715.1 Thunnus thynnus | reverse complement strand
AACTAATAACTAATAAAATATGCTAATATTAGCATTGAAAGGTGAAAATCTAGATTTTGGACATCATCACTGCTCGCTGTAGAGTTGCACACCGCTAATTTCTATAAAATCTATATCAGACCTATTAAAATGCAACGCATGGCATTGTGGGATTGTTTGCAGGAAGTAGTGTACATGACATGAACACGACTTTTTTGTTCCATTGTGGAACATTTGAGGCTCTAAATGTTGGATAAATTTACACACAGAATTCAGACACTGAAACAAAATGGAGGAGGGTAAATAGAGTGAACTTTGTAGTAAATAGTGAGTGATTTCAGACACAGTCTTAGTCTTGCTTCTATATCTGGTCTCTTGTGTATTGTATCCCACAATCCTCTGTTTTCCTCCAGGTTCTCAGTGTGAAAGCACAGCCAAGGCTGACATCGTGCTGTTGATCTGTAAATCCAGGATCATCACCTCTGAAGACCATGAAAACATTAAGTCCTTTCTAACTCAAATAGTCAACAACTTCAACATGGGCCCTGACAAAGTCCAGATCGGTAATATTTTTACTACTACAACTATTCACACTACTGATCCTGGTACTATTACTACTACTGCTTGTGTATAAAGTACTCAAAATACTAAAATCTTTACACCACAATGTGAAAATATTCAAATACAGGTGCAGGTCCCGAAATCAAAATGAGCAACAAAGCAGTAAAATGGGACATGATAACCAGAGTAGTCAAGGTTATGGCTGATGTGAGGATAAAAGGACCATACCAGTGGTTTTACATGTTTAAGCCAAATAACTGCTGTCTGAATATCAATCAATCAATCAATCAATTTTTATTTATATAGCGCCATATCACAACAGAAGTCATCTCAAGGCACTTTTCACATAGAGCAGGTCAAGACCGTACTCTTTAATTTACAGAGACCCAACAGTTCCCCCATGAGCAGCACTTGGCGACAGTGGGAAGGAAAAACTCCCCTTTAACGGGTAGAAACCTCAAGCAGAACCCGGCTCTTGGTGGGCGGCCATCTGCTTTGACCGGTTGGGTTGAGAGAGAGAAAGAGAGAGGGAAAGGGGGAGGGGGGACAGAAGAAAAACAATGACAACAACAAACAACAACAAGCACAAGCAGCAACAGCCAGGGAAGGATGCCATCAGGACTGTGAAGGACCACGAAGGTTCGGCCCGGGAGTCAGGTTTTTCTGTGAGATGAGAAAGCACAAAAAACTCCGGGGAAGAAGCAAAGTTAGTGACATGCATTGATGTTACATGAATGCATACAGATGGAGAGGAGGAGGAGGAGAGAGGAGCTCAGTGCATCATGGGAAGTCCCCCAGCAGTCTAGGCCTATAGCAGCATAACTAAGGGCTGATCCAAGGCGAGCCTGGTCGGCCCTAACTATAAGCTTTATCAAAAAGGAAAGCTTTAAGCCTACTCTTAAACATAGAGAGGGTGTCTGCACCCCGGACTGAATCCGGTAGATGGTTCCATAGAAGAGGAGCCTGATAGCTGAAGGCTCTGCCTCCCATTCTACTTTTAAAGACTGTAGGGACCACCAGTAAGCTGCATACTGGGAGCACAGTGTTCTAGTGGGATAATACGGTATTATGAGCTCTTCAAGATATGATGGTGTCTGACCATTAAGGGCTTTGTAAGTTAGGAGAAGGATTTTAAATTCTATTCTAGATTTTACAGGAAGCCAATGTAGTGAAGCTAAAATGGGAGAAATGTGATCTCTTTTTCTAGTTTTAGTCAGAACACGTGCAGCTGCATTCTGGACCAGCTGGAGAGTCTTTAGAGACTTGTTAGGGCAGCCTGATAATAAGGAATTACAATAATCCAGCCTAGAAGTAACAAATGCGTGAACTAGTTTTTCTGCATCTTTTAGGGACAGGATGTGCCTGATTTTTGCGATATTACGTAAGTGAAAAAAGGCAGTCCTTGAGATTTGATTTATGTGGGAGTTAAAGGACATATCCTGATCAAAGATAACTCCCAGATTCCTTACGGTGGTGCTGGAGGCCAGGGTAATGCCATCCAGAGTAGCTATATCATTAGATAATGTGTTTCTAAGGTGTTTAGGGCCAAACACAATAACTTCAGTTTTATCTGAGTTTAGTAGCAGAAAATTGCAGGTCATCCAGGTCTTTATGTCGTTAAGGCATGTTTGGAGTTTGTTTAACTGATTGGGTTCATCTGGCTTCATTGATAAATATAATTGGGTGTCATCTGCATAACAATGAAAATTAATGGAGTGTTTCCTAATAATATTACCTAAAGGAAGCATATATAAGGTGAATAGAATTGGTCCAAGTACAGAACCTTGTGGAACTCCGTGTCTAACTTTTGCCTTCACGGAGGATTCATCATTCACATGTACAAACTGAAATCGGTCTGATAAATAGGACTTAAACCAGCTTAATGCAGTTCCTTTAATGCCAATTAAATGTTCCAGTCTCTGCAAAAGGATTTGATGGTCAATTGTGTCAAATGCAGCACTAAGATCTAACAGGACAAGTACAGAGACAAATCCTTTGTCTGATGCAGTCAGGAGGTCATTAGTGACTTTCACCAGTGCTGTCTCTGTGCTATGATGCCTCTAAATCCTGACTGAAAATCCTCAAATAAACTATTGTTATGTAGAAAGTCACATAACTGATTAGAGACTGCTTTCTCAAGGATCTTAGAGAGAAATGGAAGGTTAGATATAGGTCTATAATTGGCTAAAACACCTGAATCAAGAGTAGGCTTCTTAAGAAGAGGTTTAATTACAGCTACTTTAAAGGACTGTGGTACATAGCCTGTTACTAAAGACAGATTGATCATATCTAGTAAAGAAGTGCTCACTAAGGGTAAGGCTTCCTTAAGCAGCCTAGTTGGGATGGGATCTAAGAGACAGGTTGATGGTTTAGATGAACAAATCATTGAAGTTAGTTCAGACAAGTCTACTGGAGAAAAACAGTCCAAATATATGTCAGGATTTACTGCTGTTTCTAAGGTTCCTGTGTTTGGGGAGAGAACGGTGCCTGTTGAGGGCAGGAGGTGGTTAATTTTGTCTCTAATAGTTAGAATTTTATCATTAAAGAAGCTCATAAAGTCGTTACTACTGAGAGCTATAGGAATACATGGATCAGTAGAGTTATGACTCTTTGTCAGCCAAAGTGCTGAAAAGGAACCTAGGGCAGTTTTTATTCTCTTCTATTAATGCTGAGTAATAGGCGGCTCTGGCATTACAGAGGTCCTTCCTATATGTTTTAACACTATCTTGCCAGACTAAGCGAGATTCTTCTACTTTGGTGGAACGCCAAATCCTTTCCAATTTTTGCGATTTTTGCTTTAATTTGCGGGTTTGGGAGTTATACCATGGAGCTAACCTCTTATGTTTTATTATCTTCCTTTTTAAGGGGGCGATGGAGTCGAGTGTTTGTCTTAGTGAGCCTGCAGCACTATCAACAAGATTATCAGTTTGGGAGGAACTAAAGTTAACATAAGAGTCCTCTGTAGTATTGAGACATGGCAGTGAATTCAGTATTGACGGAACTGCTTCCTTAAATTTATCTACAACACTATCAGAGAGACATCTAGTGAGGACATTTTTATCTAATGGTGTGTAATCCAGTAATAGGAATTCAAAAGTTATTAAAAAATGATCTGATAAAATAGGATTTTGTGGAAAAATTATTAAATGTTCAATTTCAATCCCATAAGCCAGAACAAGGTGGAGGGTGTGGTTAAGACGGTGAGTGGGATTATTTACACACTGAGAGAAGCCAATTGAGTCTATAACACACACACACACACACTAACACACACACACACACACACACACTAACACACACACTAACACACACACACACTCAGACACACACACTCAGACACACACACACACAGACACACACACACTCAGACACACACACACACAGACACACACACACTCAGACACACACACTCAGACACACACACTCAGACACACACACACACACACACTAACACACACACACACACACTCACACACACAGACACACACACACACACACACACAGACACACACACACACACACAGACACACACACACACACACACACACACACAGACACACACACACACACACACAGACACACAGACACACACACAGACACACACACACACACACACACACACACAGACACACACACACACACACACAGACACACAGACACACACACAGACACACACACACACACACACACACACACACACACACACACAGACACACACACACAGACACTCTGTCAGCTGATAAAAATTAACGTGTATCACTAACCAACGATCATCTCTCTTCACTCTCTTCACACGGCTGCTGAGCCCGTTGACCTCTGACCTTCAGTATGAGAAACAACCTGCTTTTATTGTGGAGAGTTTTCACATCTGTCAGATCCAGTCTTTCCTCCTCCACTCAGGAATGCAGAGGGGGGGGGGGGGGGGGGGGGGGTCTGGTCTTTATCCAGACTGTAACCAGTCTATATGTTATGTATAGTGACATGTAGGCAGGTGGTGCTTTCATTTATTGGTTACCATGGTGACACACTGTACTTTTTGTGGCTTTGGCCCCTTTAACAGGTTGATGATGTTGTTAAGCTGTTCATTAGTTAAAATAGTGACGGCTGCTGTAAAATCTGTATTGATTTATTCTCATCAAATATTCTTTTTGTATTATCGGGTTCTGACAAACTGACAAACTGACATCTGAGAAGCGTCTTCCTTGCTATATATAAGAGTATTCCAATCCTTGCACAGTCTGCTTTAGCTGCCAAAATACACTGAAGAGGTGATGGTTCCAGATCATATCCAGATCACCAGCCCATCCTTCACTTCTCTCCAAAATGTATCTTCAAACACTTCCAAAACATGTGTGCATTGCACCGATCTCTAAATCGCATTTAGTGCATATAGGAGAGCTTGTATAATGAAGCCTGTGTAATATTGTGTCTCTATCAGTGTTACAGCTCAGGATAGAAAG
>NC_089536.1:60384-85384 GCF_963924715.1 Thunnus thynnus | reverse complement strand
ACACACAACCTCAAATAGCATGGACCCCTGACGTTTGCAGTCAGATTAAGGAGAACAGAGGACTGTAAAGCTAATGGACCTACAGATGTAGTTTTAGATCTTGTATAAGGACAATTATTGTTGTATGTTGATATGTGTTTATATCACAATATGTGTTATTATGTACTTTATTTAGACTTTTATTCCACTGCCTTAAAGCCAGGACATGAACCACTAACATAGTCCCATCATCCATGATAACTCCATCATGTTTAGAACCGTTCTGCTTGTTTCACTGTCAGAACGCTAAAGCTACGATCGAAACTGTGAAATTAGGAATCATGAAATTGTTAAATTGTAAATACTTTGATTAATGGAGTAACTGTATTCAGGAACTGAACCCGCCTGTCTGTGGACAGGAAGGGACCGACTCTGCTCCCCCAGAACTCTGAGACCCCTGGGATCGGCCAGGAGGCATCTTCTGGGCGGACAGACCGAAACTTTAAAACAGTGACTTATCTGAGACTCAGTGCTGTTTTTGGCCCTTTCTGCTGTTGACTGACTGTTTATCAGGTCTCTCATATCAGCTACACAATACATAACTCTGCATCATGCATCACAATCATTCACTAGCCTTGTGCACCAGTTTCCCTCTTGTGTCTCATCTGTTAAATGTTGTAGTGTTTAGTACTTGTAGCTGTAGTATTAGTAATAAATGTGTAACTAAAGTGAACTTGTTTGTGTTTTCTTGTGCATCTCAGTCACTCAACCTTAAAAGACCTTAAACCCTCACAAAATCATAATTATGATTAATAACAATCATAATTCTAATTGATCTCTCTTGTGTGTCCAATGAGGAGGATTATTTCCCCGTTATTACACCTGCTCTAATATGAGATATGTCACTGGACGAATAATTTCATGTTGGAGTTGTTGCACAATAATAACTCATAATTCCCCCATAAAATCATAAAGATATTTAAGTGCACAAATTCCTACATTTGTGTGTGTTTAACAGTAATCACAGTCCTCTGCTCACTCAGTCCAGTCAACCCCTGTAAGAACATTTAAACCTGGAGTCACTCAAACCCACAGACGGAAAGTTTCTGAAAGGTATTTTAATCCTGATAATAATCCGGATTATGAAGACATATTTTACACAATGATTGACAATAAACTGTACAGTCAGTAAATCAACGTTGTTGGATTGTTCAAGCAGAAATCAAAGTGAATTAAATCAGACAGCATCATCATGTCTGTCTCCTAAAACGATGATCAATAACCATTCAAACGTTTCTCTTAATAACGAGATCAGGAAGTCGTTATTGTGAGAGAACAATCTCATAATTACCAGAAGAGATCTTGTAATTAAGATAAGACCTCCATGTCTGTTTCCTCGGGGAATGCAAACAAACAAACAAACAAACAAACAAACAAACAAACAAACAAACAAACAAACATTTTGTTCATTTGAAGCGTTCCACGCTTTATTTTGAAAGTAAACGACAGAAGTATTTTTGTTCTGGCTTTTATTTTGGAATATTTAAACGGAAGCTGTTTGTGTATTCACCGGAAGTGACGCATGTTTCTGGTTTTGAAGCTACATGAAAAATAATAGATGTGTTCTATCGATGTCCTGATCGATATTAGTGAGTATTGATATTAGTACTAGTTGTAGTTTTATGACAAATGATCGATTTAAAAACTGTGACGCGCTGAGCGACAGACGGGTCAAAGGTCACGTGAACCCGGAACATCAACAAAGCAACAAAGGCGGGAGAAACATCCGGAGCTCCGCCGACATGTTCTCCGTTCTCTGCCCAGAAACAGCGTCCTGACGGCGGCTCTCAGCCTGCTGCTGACCCGCCTGTCCTGCTCCTCTCTGTCGGTCCAGGACGTCCCGCACATCGCCTCTTACTTCGGGACCAAGACCCGGTACGAGGAGGTGAACCCGCACCTGCTGCGGGACGCCTTGTCTGTCAATAAATCCGTGTTAAAGCCCCCGGACACGGAGCGCTGCTCCCCGGTGCACCTGACCGCCGTCATCAGGCACGGCAGCCGGTACCCGACCGTCAAAACATCCGCAGGATCCACAAACTGAGCGAGCTGGTGCGGAGGGAGGCTAGAGGGGGCTCCGCAGGTACCGGGTTTACCGGGGGGTCCGGGGGCTCCGGGGGCTCCGGGGGGTCCGGGGCCTGGCTGCGGGACATCCAGAGCCGCTGGGAGATGTGGTTCACCGAGGACATGGACGGTGAGGACGCAAAACACGAGGGGAAATATTCCACATGGCTATGAATATTATATGTTATCCTCCTCTTCCTCTTCCTCTCCTCCTCCTCCTCCTCCTCTCCCTCCTCCTCTTCCTCTCCTCCTCTTCCTCTCCCTCCTCCTCCTCCTCTTCCTCTCCCTCCTCCTCTTCCTCTCCTCCTCCTCCTCCTCTCCCTCCTCCTCTCCTTCCTCCTCTTCCTCTCCCTCCTCCTCCTCTTCCTCTCCTCCTCCTCTTCCTCTCCTCCTCTTCCTCTCCTCCTCCTCTCCTTCCTCCTCTTCCTCTCCCTCCTCTTCCTCTCCTCCTCCTCTCTCTCCTCCTCTTCCTCTCCTTCCTCCTCCTCCTCTCCCTCCTCTTCTCTCCTTCCTCCTCCTCCTCTCCCTCCTCCTCCTCTCCCTCCTCCTCCTTCCTCCTCCTCCTCTCCCTCCTCCTCCTCCTCTCCCTCCTCCTCTCCCCTCCTCCTCCTCTCCCTCCTCCTCTTCCTCCTCCTCTCCTCCTTCCTCCTCCTTCCTCCTCCTCCTCTCCCTCCTCCTCTCACTCCTTCCTCCTCCTCTCACTCCTTCCTCCTCCTTCCTCCTCCTCCTCCTCCTCAGGTCAGCTGGTGGAGAAGGGCAGAGATGACCTCCGTCAGCTGGCGAGGCGTCTGTCCGCCTTGTTCCCGTCTCTGCTGTCAGAGGAGAACGTGAGGAAGAGGAGGATCAGCTTCCTGAGCAGCTCGAAGCATCGCTGTGTGAGCAGCGTGGAGGCGTTTCAGGAGGGTCTGCAGCAGCACTGGGGACGCCACGGTGAGATTCTACACGCCCGAACACGCCCGAACACGCCTGAACACGCCCGAACACGCCTGACTTCTGTCTGTCTTGTTGGTTCTGTTTTACCCAGCATGCATTGTGCTTCTCTCCATGGCTGTATTCTGAATCAGTATGATGTCACTACTGGTTGAGGAAACGGAGCGAGGCAGCAGGTCATGTGATCTCTCTCTCTCTCTCTCTCTCTCTCTCTCTCGCAGAGGTGCACTACAGCCACGAGTTGGATGACCATCTGATGCGTTTCTTTGAGCGTTGCCGCGGTTACGTGGAGGGCGTGGAGAACAACCGCACGGCGCTGGCAGAGGTGGAGAAGTTCAAACACGGCGAGGAGATGGAGAGAGTGAGGAGGAGGATGTCCGAGAGGCTGGGCCTTCCTCATCACCGCCTCACACCAGGTCACATGCACGCACTGTTGCCATAGCAACACCACCAGCTTTAGGGATGTCAATAATCGATCATCAATTCACTGGCGTCAATAATTTAATTCGTTTTTATTTGACATTAAATCTCACTCAAATACAAAAAGTCCAAACTTATTACCGGCTGACGTCAACGAGCCGATAAACGATGACGAGTTTTGTCCCTCCGTGTGTCCTGTAGATCTGGTGGAAGCGGCGTTCTTCTTGTGTTCCTACGAGCTGTCTATCAAGTCTCTTCACTCTCCGTGGTGCTTCCTGTTTGACGAGAGCGACGCCAAGGTCAAAGCAGCAGAACTTTAACCCTTTAACCCGCCGACGGAGCGTTTCGGTGTATTTACCCGCCGTCTCTCTCCGCAGGTGTTGGAGTACAAGTCGGACCTGAAGCAGTACTGGAAGCGTTCTCATGGTCATGTGATCAGCAGTCTGTCCAGCTGTCCTCTCTTCCATCACGTCTTCAGGACGCTCGACAAGGCCGGACGCCCCCGCAGGTCGGTGACATCATCAGACGTTACCGAGCACAGACAGACTCGTCTGTAATCACAGATTCATTTTTCAATCGTTAAGCTGCTGTCAGCGAATCGCTGCACTTCCTGCAGATGTTTCACAATAAAAGTCTTCCAGGCAGCTGATTGGTCGCTGCTTTATTCAAAGTTTATTAATAGTAAACGTGTCGCGTGTCCAAACTCCCCTGATTGGACACTGAACTCACAACGATGCAGGTAACAGACACACAGAGCAACAGACACACAGAGTAACAGACACACAGAGTAACAGACACACAGAGTAACAGACAGAGTAACAGACAGTAACAGACAGAGTAACAGACACACAGAGTAACAGACAGTAACAGACAGAGTAACAGACAGAGTAACAGACACACAGAGTAACAGACAGAGTAACAGAGTAACAGACAGAGTAACAGACAGAGTAACAGACAGAGTAACAGACACACAGAGTAACAGACAGTAACAGACAGTAACAGACACACAGAGTAACAGACACACAGAGTAACAGACAGTAACAGACAGTAACAGAGTAACAGAGTAACAGACAGAGTAACAGACAGAGTAACAGACACACAGAGTAACAGACACAGAGTAACAGACAGAGTAACAGACACACAGAGTAACAGACAGAGTAACAGACAGTAGCAGACAGATTAACAGACAGAGTAACAGACACACAGAGTAACAGACAGTAACAGACAGAGTAACAGACACAGATTAACAGAGTAACAGACAGAGTAACAGACAGTAACAGACACACAGAGTAACAGACAGTAACAGACAGTAACAGACAGTAACAGACAGAGTAACAGACAGAGTAACAGACAGTAACAGAGTAACAGACAGAGTAACAGACAGAGTAACAGACAGCAACAGAGTAACAGACAGAGTAACAGACAGAGTAACAGACAGAGTAACAGACAGTAACAGAGTAACAGACAGTAACAGACAGAGTAACAGACAGTAACAGAGTAACAGACAGAGTAACAGACAGTAACAGACACACACAGTAACAGACAGTAACAGACAGAGTAACAGACAGTAACAGAGTAACAGACAGAGTAACAGACAGAGTAACAGACAGAGTAACAGACAGTAACAGAGTAACAGACAGTAACAGACAGAGTAACAGACAGTAACAGACAGTAACAGACAGAGTAACAGACAGAGTAACAGACAGTAACAGACAGAGTAACAGACAGAGTAACAGACAGTAACAGACAGTAACAGACAGAGTAACAGACAGTAACAGACAGTAACAGACAGAGTAACAGACAGTAACAGACAGTAACAGACAGAGTAACAGACAGAGTAACAGACAGTAACAGACAGAGTAACAGACAGTAACAGACAGTAACAGACAGAGTAACAGACAGAGTAACAGACAGTAACAGAGTAACAGACAGTAACAGAGTAACAGACAGAGTAACAGACAGTAACAGAGTAACAGACAGAGTAACAGACATTCCCTCCGTCAGTAGGTCGATACTCAGCTGGAAAACGCAGCAGTTTGTGGTTTTGGGAAACTGAGACATTGTGAGACGTCTCTACTTTTTTCCATCTCGGCTGTTTTAGTGTTTAAATGGTTTTCGACACGTTTTCTAAATGACTGAAACGAGTCGTTTCAAACCTTTAACCTGCCGTAAACTCTCCTCACGCTGATGTGAAGGTTTGTTGTTGTCCGTCAGGTCCAGCGAGGCGTCGCCTGAACCCGCCTCCGTCCTGGTGGGCCACGCTGAGACGCTCCTCCCCCTCCTCTCCCTGCTAGGACTCTACAAGGACAAGACTCCGCCCACCGCCGACAACTACAGCACACAGCACGGTACGAAGCCCCGCCCCCATCCTGAGGTTCAATCGGATAATGATAAGTCAGCCAATAGGAAGAGAGTATAGAAGTGAGGCCTGATGTCACCGGCTCAGTGTTTCCAGGTTTAAAGGTATCGTGTAAGAACTGACCCCCCCAAAACCCCCAAAACCCCCAAAACCTGCATCACAGAGATGAGTTACAACATAACTCTCAGTTCAACTAATATATAAACTATTATAATTAATATATTCTAGCTGTCGCTGAGCATCATGTCTCGTTAGTTGCTGCCGTTTTACAACACGCTAAACTGACCACATGTTGGAATCTACATGTTTCTCACCTGATGATGTATTAAAACTTAATAAAGTGACGTATTAACAGTCCTACAGAGAAAAGTTCAGCAGCATTCAGCCCGACTCCACCATCACTTCTTCTTCTTCGTCTCATGTTGGACTGACGGTGACTCTCCGTCGCCTCTGTGGTGTAAAGTGGTATTACGAGACAGCGCAGGCCGCAGCTAGCTGGTTAGCATGCTAACTTCAGTAGCACATTCAGGTCTTTGACAGAACGTCAGAACTGTTGTTTCTTCACATCCTGTTGATGATTTTAGTTAATTTTTAAATTTAAACTGTTATTTTTTACACATTATAACTTTAACGTGTCCCGTCGCGTCTCGCAGGTCGAAGTTTCCGGACCAGTGAGATCGTCCCGTACGCCGCCAACCTGCTGTTCGTCCTGTACGACTGCCAGCGAGGTCCGCGGCTGCAGCTGCTCGTCAACGAGTCTCCGGTTCGATTCCCGGGGCTGGAGGCGGAGGACGCGCCGCTGTACCGAGACGTCCGGGCAACGTACCGCCACCTGCTGGACGGCTGCGACTTCCACAGAGAGTGTGAGGGGAGACCGAGCGGCCGAGGACCCAACACCGAACTCTGATCTGGAAACCAGTAAAAACACTGGATCCGTCTTCTGCCACAGCCTTAATCAATATATTGATCTGTGAATATGGGAATCAGTTCAGCTCAAATGTTCTCGTCACGTTTAAATTATTTTTTACTTCAATCAAACAGATTAAGAAGCTCTGAGAGAAGAGTTAAACACTGGTCCGACAAGCCCCTCCCCCAGGCGGCGGCTGTCTAATCACAGCTCGGCAACAGGAACACAGCCCCTCCCCCAGGCGGCGGCTGTCCAATCACAGCTCGGCAACAGTAACGCAGCCCCTCCCCCAGGCGGCGGCTGTCCAATCACAGCTCGGCAACAGTAACGCAGCCCCTCCCCCAGGCGGCGGCTGTCCAATCACAGCTCGGCAACAGGAACACAGCCCCTCCCCCAGGCGGCGGCTGTCCAATCACGGCTCAGCAACAGCTGCGGTCGATCAAAGACTTCACGAAACCAAAAACACAAAGTCTGAAGTTTTCTCTTGTAAAGTTTTTATTCTCTGAGTAAAAACATCTTAAATCTGATTATTTATTTTGGGAACATTTGTGTTTATTAGTTTTTGTTGTGTTTTGAACGTGTTGTGTGTCTGTCAGCACGTTATTGATCATCAGTAATCAGAATAAAACACGTCTGTTTCTGTGATCAGATGATTCATGTCAACGTGCGATGAGACTTCATCATCAGTTCACTTTATGATATTATGATATTTATATATTTAGTCATCGATCAGTTTCGGGAAAATGTTTTAGTTTTAAAACAAAGATGTTAAAAACAAACCTGTGAGACGCTGAAACGCAGCGAACGTCTGAATCTGTTCAGTACGAAGCGTTTTTACAGGGATTGTGTTTATTTGAGGGACGACAGGGTTCATTGATCTTTATTTATTCTCTGGACCAATCAGCAGCCTCGGTGCTGCTGTGGAGCTTTCAGCAGATTCACTGAGCTTCTTCCGCTGCAGGTTTATGTGTGAACGAGCTCTGAGAGAATCAGGTTTATTTAATTAGTTTAGACTTAAAGTGCCAAAATCAGCCTTTGATGTGCGGACGGTTTCCTGCTCTGAGACGCTTTGATTTATTCCACAAAGATGTTTTTATCTGAAAGTTTAATAAAGATTTTCACCGTTTTAAACTGATCAGTCTTCTGTCTTTGATTCAAAGTAGAAACCAGTTTAACTTGATTCTGTGAAATATTACAGAATAATCATCCATTTACAAGAAAAACTTCATATTTGTTCTCAAATAGTCTGAAAATAATTTATTCTCATTAAAAACAGATTTTATTCTGTAATTTAACTTTTAGCTGTAAAATTACAACAAATACATGAAATAATCTGAATATTAATTTTTCTCAGGTTAAAACTGCAAACTCATAAAATTATTATTATTATTATTGATAATTAATTTACATGTTTCTTATAAAACATTTATGACTTATTTAATATTATGATGCATTTTCTGGTGAAAACTTTGTTCTAATTTTTCTGAAATGACGAAGTTTAATTGTTAATTATGACAAATATAAAATATAAAATAACAGGCAGGTGTGAAGAGAAACTGCTGAATAATAAAAACAGTTTGATGAGTTTGTGATGATTTAATGATCGTTACAGTAATTAATATGAAATCAATTAAACATGTTTGAGCTCACACGTAACAATGATGTCATCATGAACATTACATCATTTAACATTTATTTAAATAAAAAGTCTTCCTGTATTCAAACCTGAAGCTGCAGTTTACAGATAATAATAATAATAATCCAATAATCAATAAACAGAAAACTAATCAGCAGCTTGTTTCATAATCAATTTAGTTTATTTTTTAGCAAAACTAAAACTGTTTCTGCTGCTGTTTTACATCCTAATAAACTGAATATCGGTACAAAAACATTTATTTTACATTTTATGAACCAAACTGAAAATAAAATAAAGTTTCAGTAAAACCACAGTTCAGTTCTTCCAACATTCAAACATCACAATAAAAATAAAGAATAAAGTAAATAAAGTTCCATTTCATGTTTGCATTTTATTTTCCAGTGAGAACATTTCTTTACACGTCTGTAATTAACAATCATTTCCTAACGAGCAGAAAGAACTCAGACTATTAACAAACCTTCAGACTTTTCCTTTATTAATACTCTAATATAAAAAGTATTATTGACGTCTTCAGTGTTTTGGCACTTTGTAAATTGGAGCCAATCAGAGAGAAGAACTGCTGCATTTAAACCAAAGTAAACATTCATTCATTACTGGTAATTAACAGCTGACACGGTTCTCTCCAGGAAACGATGATGAAATGACAGACGTGTAATAATCCTGCAGTTCCTCTGATGTCCACTAGAGGCTGCTGTGATCAGACAGGAAATAAATAGATTGATGAGGAAGAAAAGCGTCACAGGGGTCATGTGACGTGTTTAATGACTCACTGTGTGAAAGTATTTACACGAACAAGTGAAACGACTCAAACTGACACACAAGTTAGTTCCTGGATCATCAGACGAGTCTCAAACTTACATGATTACAAAAACATGACAGATGCAGACAGACAGGCAGAGAGACAGACAGACAGACAGACAGACAGGCAGAGAGAGAGACAGACAGACAGACAGAGAGGCAGACAGACAGACAGGCAGACAGACAGACAGACAGGCAGAGAGAGAGACAGACAGACAGACAGACAGGCAGAGAGAGAGACAGACAGACAGACAGAGAGGCAGACAGACAGACAGGCAGACAGACAGGCAGACAGGCAGACAGACAGACAGGCAGAGAGACAGACAGGCAGAGAGACAGGCAGGCAGACAGACAGACAGGCAGAGAGAGAGACAGACAGACAGACAGACAGACAGACAGAGAGAGAGACAGGCAGACAGACAGACTGATCAGCTGACTGAATAAAAACAAGAAGCAGTGGCACATGTGGAACATGAAACATGTGGAACATGAAACATGTGGAAACATGAAACATGTGGAACATGAAACACGTAGAACATGAAACATGTAGAACATGAAACATGTGGAAACATGAAACATGTGGAACATGAAACACGTAGAACATGAAACATGTAGAACATGAAACATGTAGAACATGAAACATGTGGAACATGAAACATGTAGAACATGAAACATGTAGAACATGAAACATGTAGAACATGAAACATGTGGAACATGAAACATGTAGAACATGAAACATGTGGAACATGAAACATGTAGAACATGAAACATGTAGAACATGAAACATGTAGAACATGAAACATGTAGAACATGAAACATGTGGAACATGAAACACGTAGAACATGAAACATGTAGAACATGAAACATGTAGAACATGAAACATGTAGAACATGAAACATGTGGAACATGAAACATGTAGAACATGAAACATGTAGAACATGAAACATGTAGAACATGAAACATGTGGAACATGAAACATGTAGAACATGAAACATGTAGAACATGAAACATGTGGAACATGAAACATGTGGAACATGAAACATGTAGAACATGAAACATGTAGAACATGAAACATGTAGAACATGAAACATGTAGAACATGAAACATGTGGAACATGAAACACGTAGAACATGAAACATGTAGAACATGAAACATGTAGAACATGAAACATGTGGAACATGAAACATGTAGAACATGAAACATGTGGAAACATGAAACATGTGGAACATGAAACATGTAGAACATGAAACATGTGGAACATGAAACACGTAGAACATGAAACACGTAGAACATGAAACACGTAGAACATGAAACATGTAGAACATGAAACATGTGGAAACATGAAACATGTGGAACATGAAACACGTAGAACATGAAACATGTAGAACATGAAACATGTGGAAACATGAAACATGTGGAACATGAAACATGTGGAACATGAAACATGTGGAAACATGAAACATGTGGAACATGAAACATGTAGAACATGAAACATGTAGAACATGAAACATGTAGAACATGAAACATGTGGAACATGAAACATGTGGAACATGAAACATGTAGAACATGAAACATGTAGAACATGAAACATGTGGAAACATGAAACATGTAGAACATGAAACATGTAGAACATGAAACATGTGGAAACATGAAACATGTGGAACATGAAACATGTGGAACATGTGGAACATGAAACATGTGGAACATGTGGAACATGTAACATGTAGAACATGAAACACGTGGAACATGAAACACGTGGAACATGAAACATGTGAAACATGTAACATGTGGAACATGAAACATGTGAAACATGTAACATGTGGAACATGTAACATGTGAAACATGAAACATGTGGAACATGAAACATGTAGAACATGAAACATGTGGAACATGAAACATGTGGAAACATGAAACATGTGGAACATGAAACATGTGGAAACATGAAACATGTGGAACATGAAACGTGGAAACATGAAACATGTGGAACATGAAACATGTAGAACATGAAACATGTGGAACATGAAACATGTGGAACATGAAACATGTGGAACATGAAACATGTAGAACATGAAACATGTGGAACATGAAACATGTGGAACATGAAACATGTAGAACATGAAACATGTGGAACATGAAACATGTAGAACATGAAACGTGGAAACATGAAACATGTGGAACATGAAACATGTAGAACATGAAACATGTGGAACATGAAACATGTAGAACATGAAACATGTGGAACATGAAACATGTGGAACATGAAACATGTAGAACATGAAACATGTGGAACATGAAACATGTAGAACATGTAACACGTGGAACATGAAACATGTGGAACATGAAACATGTGGAACATGAAACATGTGGAAACAGCAGGTCAGTATTTACACACTGTGCTGATGAACGGGCGGGAACTGAACCCGCAACCGCAGGCTGAGGTCACCATGTGATCATGTGATCATGTGATCTGTGTGTGTTCAGTCCAGAGCGGCGTGCAGCAGGGCGCCGTGTCCGCCCGCCGTTTTAGATTTCTTCATCTTACTGATCGCCTTCTGCAGATCGGACTGATGGATCGGACGAATGAAATCCTCTGAAACACTGAGAGAGAGAGACAGGCAGAGAGAGAGACAGGCAGAGAGAGAGACAGGCAGAGAGAGAGAGACAGGCAGAGAGAGAGAGACAGGCAGAGAGAAAGACAGGCAGAGAGAGAGAGACAGGCAGAGAGAGAGAGACAGGCAGAGAGAGAGACAGGCAGAGAGAGAGAGAGACAGGCAGAGAGAGAGAGACAGGCAGAGAGAGAGAGAGACAGAGACAGGCAGAGAGAGAGACAGGCAGAGAGAGAGAGAGAGACAGGCAGAGAGAGAGAGAGACAGAGACAGGCAGAGAGAGAGAGAGAGAGACAGGCAGAGAGAGAGAGAGAGACAGGCAGAGAGAGAGAGAGACAGAGACAGGCAGAGAGAGAGAGAGACAGAGACAGGCAGAGAGAGAGAGAGAGAGACAGGCAGAGAGAGAGAGACAGGCAGAGAGAGAGACAGGCAGAGAGTTAGTTGCTAATGAACCATCACTACTGACTGTGTTTACGCTGTATATACATGTACATATATATATATATATATATGTATATGTATGTATGTATGTATGTATGTATGTATGTACATGTATATATATGTATATATGTATGTATGTATGTATGTATGTACATGTATATATATGTATATATGTATGTATGTATGTATGTATGTACATGTATATATATGTATATATGTATGTATGTATGTATGTATGTATGTATGTACATGTATATATATGTATATATGTATGTATGTATGTATGTATGTATGTATGTACATGTATATGTATAAACGGCGCCACATTTGTAAGGAACATACATGATGAGCAGCAGAGCTGAGTATGTGGGTTGAACAGATGAAAAATTTGCCAAATCTTCTCTGCCGATGCCAAACGGCTTATTTTGCTGTTGCTATGGACTCTTGTTTTGAGTTTCTGGTACCTCCAGGTGCTGCCGATCAGGCACCTGTGAGCTTGGGCCCTGCTACAGGGGTCAGTAGGTGTCTGCTCCAAGAATCAGCATACCAGGTTTGACTGGTCTGGATTGGGCCCGTGCGATAGGCAACTTCAAGCTGGTGTTCCATAAAACCAAGTTGCGGCATTATCTGGAGTGAGCCCTAGTACCATCTCCAAAGTGAAGGCCAAGTTCTTTATAACAGGGGATGTCAGAGACCCAAGAAGACCGTCTCCTCACCCTGTCAGCACTGAGGTACCGTAGGCTGTCTTTGCAGTCCAGGTCTGCAGGACGATATGGCCGACGGCTCCCTGCCCAGACAATCTGGAACAGACTGCACACAGCCAATCTGCGGTCTCATAGGGCTGCCAGGAGGCCTGCCATGACCGCCCTTCACCATCAGGCCCGTTTGCGCTGGAACCTGAACATGTGGAGGATGTTCAGCAATGAGTCCAGATTCTGCCTACGGCAGTTGGATCGTAGGGTCAAAGTGTGGAGAAGATGCAGAGAACGCTGCGCTGATTGCTGCACCGATAGAGTAACATCTGTTGGTGGAGGCAGTGTGATGGTTTGGGGTGGCATCTCCCTCACTGGGAAAACCAGGCTCGTCATCACTGGAGGCAATCTCAACGGCCTGCCGGCAGTCCTGACCTCAACCCCACTGAACACTTGTGGGATCAGCTCGGGCGTGCTGTTCATGCCAGAGTGACCAACACAACCACGTCGGCTGACTTGTGACAGATGCTGGTTGAAGAATGGGATGCCATCCCACAGCAGTGTGTGACCAGGCTGGTGACCAGTATGAGGAGGAGGTGCCAGGCTGTTGTGGCTGTGTATGGTTCTTCCACACGCTACTGAGGCTCCTGTTTGTTAGATTAATAAATTGTTAAATTGCCAATATGTCTTCAAACTTCAATCATCCAATCCACCAAACACCAAACAAGAGTCAACGGCAGAATAAGCTGTTTGGCATCGGCAGAGAGGATTTAGCAAATTTTTCATGGGCGCAACCCACATACTCAGCTCTGCTGCTCATCCCACAAATGCATGTTCCTTACAAATGTGGCTCCATTTAAAAGAGAAATAAACAGACTTTCCAACGGTATAAGATTTATTACCAAGAAGCTTCGTTACAACAAAGAAATAATCTACCAAACACAAATGTCCTTACTTTATGTGCTACGTTTATATACACACACACACACATTTAGTTATATAGTTTACATACATATATATACGCATATATACATTTATATATATACACAGATATGTAAATATTTATATGTAGCTACACACACAGCCGTCTTTAACCCTTTCAGAAGGAAATGTGATCAGAATTGAATGAAGTATTATATGAAATTAAAACTGCTGCTTTCGTTAATCAAATGTATTGATTAGTTTCATTGACTGTTGCTGTTGACATTCATGCCAATAAAGCTCATTTGAATGGAGAGACAGACGGGTACCTGTCGTTCTGAGTGTGGACGAAGTCTCGGACACACAGCAACGCAGCGTCGCGGCACATCTCCCTGAGGTCACTTCCTGAGAATCCCTCCGTTTCCTTGGCGACATCGACAAGGTCAACCGACAAATCGACCTACAGACAGAGAGCTGATCAGACTGATTGATGAAGTGATGCTGCAGAACGTGAGTTTACATGTTAAAGCATCTGAACTCAATCATCTTGTGCTGCATTCAGGAAAAATAGGAGAAAAAAGCACTTCGGACTGGTGTTCAATAACCAGACTGATGTCTATGATCACTATATATATATGAATGAATGAATGATGTGTAATATATGAATGGATGATGTGTAATAATATATGAATGAATGAATGATGTGTAATAATATATGAATGAATGATGTGTAATAATATATGAATGAATGATGTGTAATAATATATGAATGAATGATGTGTAATAATATATGAATGATGAATGATGTGTAATAATATATGAATGAATGAATGATGTGTAATAATATATGAATGGATGATGTGTAATAATAATGAATGAATGATGTATAATATATGAATGAATGATGTGTAATAATATATGAATGAATGAATGATGTGTAATAATATATGAATGAATGATGTGTAATGATATATGAATGAATGATGTGTAATAATATATGAATGAATGAATGATGTGTAATAATATATGAATGAATGAATGATGTGTAATAATATATGAATGAATGAATGATGTGTAATATATGAATGAATGATGTGTAATAATATGAATGAATGAATGATGTGTAATAATATATGAATGAATGATGTGTAATATATGAATGAATGATGTGTAATAATATATGAATGAATGATGTGTAATAATATGAATGAATGATGTGTAATAATATGAATGAATGATGTGTAATAATATGAATGAATGATGTGTAATATATGAATGAATGATGTGTAATAATATGAATGAATGAATGAATGATGTGTAATAATATATGAATGAATGATGTGTAATAATAATGAATGGATGATGTATAATAATAATGAATGGATGATGTGTAATAATGAATGGATGAATGATGTGTAATAATATATGAATGAATGATGTGTAATAATATGAATGAATGATGTGTAATATATGAATGAATGATGTGTAATAATATATGAATGAATGATGTGTAATAATATGAATGAATGAATGAATGATGTGTAATAATATATGAATGAATGATGTGTAATAATAATGAATGGATGATGTATAATAATAATGAATGGATGATGTGTAATAATGAATGGATGAATGATGTGTAATAATATATGAATGAATGATGTGTAATAATATATGAATGAATGATGTGTAATAATAATGAATGGATGATGTATAATAATAATGAATGGATGATGTATAATAATAATGAATGGATGATGTATAATAATAATGGATGAATGATGTGTAATATATGAATGAATGATGTGTAATAATATATGAATGAATGATGTGTAATAATATATGAATGGATGATGTGTAATAATAATGAATGGATGAATGATGTGTAATAATATATGAATGAATGATGTGTAATAATATATGAATGGATGATGTGTAATAATATATGAATGAATGATGTGTAATAATATATGAATGAATGATGTGTAATATATGAATGAATGATGTGTAATAATATATGAATGAATGATGTGTAATAATATATGAATGGATGATGTGTAATATATGAATGAATGATGTGTAATAATATATGAATGAATGATGTGTAATAATATATGAATGGATGATGTGTAATAATATATGAATGAATGATGTGTAATAATATATGAATGAATGATGTGTAATAATAATGAATGGATGATGTATAATAATAATGAATGGATGATGTGTAATAATAATGAATGGATGAATGATGTGTAATAGTATATGAATGAATGATGTATAATAATAATGAATGGATGATGTGTAATAATAATGAATGGATGAATGATGTGTAATAATATATGAATGAATGATGTGTAATAATATATGAATGAATGATGTGTAATAATATATGAATGAATGATGTCTAATAATATATGAATGAATGATGTGTAATAATATATGAACGAATGATGTGTAATATATGAACGAATGATGTGTAATAATATATGAATGGATGAATGATGTGTAATAATATATGAATGAATGATGTGTAATAATATATGAATGAATGATGTGTAATAATATATGAATGAATGAATGAATGATGTGTAATAATATATGAATGAATGATGTGTAATAATATATGAATGAATGATGTGTAATAATATATGAATGATGAATGATGTGTAATAATATATGAATGAATGAATGATGTGTAATAATATATGAATGGATGATGTATAATATATGAATGAATGATGTGTAATAATATATGAATGAATGAATGATGTGTAATAATATATGAATGAATGATGTGTAATGATATATGAATGAATGATGTGTAATAATATATGAATGAATGAATGATGTGTAATAATAATGAATGAATGATGTATAATATATGAATGAATGATGTGTAATAATATATGAATGAATGAATGATGTATAATAATATATGAATGATGTGTAATGATATATGAATGAATGATGTGTAATAATATATGAATGAATGAATGATGTGTAATAATATATGAATGAATGAATGATGTGTAATATATGAATGAATGATGTGTAATAATATGAATGAATGAATGAATGAATGATGTGTAATAATATATGAATGAATGATGTGTAATATATGAATGAATGATGTGTAATAATATATGAATGAATGATGTGTAATAATATATGAATGAATGATGTGTAATAATATGAATGAATGAATGAATGATGTGTAATAATATATGAATGAATGATGTGTAATAATAATGAATGGATGATGTATAATAATAATGGATGAATGATGTGTAATAATATATGAATGAATGATGTGTAATATATGAATGAATGATGTGTAATGATATATGAATGAATGATGTGTAATAATATATGAATGGATGATGTGTATTAATGAATGGATGAATGATGTGTAATAATATATGAATGAATGATGTGTAATAATATATGAATGGATGATGTGTAATAATATATGAATGAATGATGTGTAATAATAATGAATGGATGATGTATAATAATAATGAATGGATGACGTGTAATAATAATGAATGGATGAATGATGTGTAATAATATATGAATGAATGATGTGTAATAATATATGAATGAATGATGTGTAATAATATATGAATGAATGATGTGTAATAATATATGAATGGATGATGTGTAATAATGAATGGATGAATGATGTGTAATAATATATGAATGAATGATGTGTAATAATATATGAATGGATGATGTGTAATAATATATGAATGAATGATGTGTAATAATAATGAATGGATGATGTATAATAATAATGAATGGATGATGTGTAATAATAATGAATGGATGAATGATGTGTAATAATATATGAATGAATGATGTGTAATAATATATGAATGAATGATGTGTAATAATAATGAATGGATGATGTATAATAATAATGAATGGATGATGTGTAATAATAATGAATGGATGAATGATGTGTAATAGTATATGAATGAATGATGTATAATAATGAATGGATGATGTGTAATAATAATGAATGGATGAATGATGTGTAATAATATATGAATGAATGATGTGTAATAATATATGAATGAATGATGTGTAATAATATATGAATGAATGATGTCTAATAATATATGAATGAATGATGTGTAATAATATATGAATGAATGATGTGTAATATATGAATGAATGATGTGTAATAATATATGAATGGATGAATGATGTGTAATATATGAATGAATGATGTGTAATATATGAATGAATGATGTGTAATAATATATGAATGAATGATGTGTAATAATATGAATGAATGAATGATGTGTAATAATATATGAATGAATGATGTGTAATAATATATGAATGAATGATGTGTAATATATGAATGAATGATGTGTAATATATGAATGAATGATGTGTAATAATATATGAATGGATGATGTGTAATAATAATGAATGGATGATGTATAATAATAATAATGAATGGATGATGTGTAATAATAATGAATGGATGAATGATGTGTAATAATATATGAATGAATGATGTGTAATAATATATGAATGGATGAATGATGTGTAATATATGAATGGATGAATAATGTGTAATATATGAATGGATGAATGATGTGTAATATATGAATGGATGATGTGTAATAATATATGAATGGATGAATGATGTGTAATAATAATGAATGATGATGTATAATAATATATGAATGGATGATGTGTAATAATATATGAATGGATGATGTGTAATAATAATGAATGGATGAACGATGTGTAATAATATATGAATGGATGATGTATAATAATATATGAATGGATGATGTGTAAATATATGAATGGATGATGTGTAATAATATATGAATGGATGAATGATGTGTAATAATAATGAATGGACGAATGATGTGTAATAATATATGAATGAATGATGTGTAATAATATATGAATGAATGATGTGTAATATATGAATGGATGATGTGTAATAATATGAATGAATGATGTGTAATAATATGAATGAATGAATGAATGATGTGTAATTATGAATGAATGATGTGTAATAATATATGAATGAATGATGTGTAATAATATATGAATGAATGATGTGTAATATATGAATGAATGATGTGTAATAATATATGAATGAATGATGTGTAATAATATATGAATGGATGATGTGTAATAATAATGAATGGATGATGTGTAATAATAACGAATGGATGATGTGTAATAATAATGAACGGATGAATGATGTGTAATAATATATGAATGAATGATGTGTAATAATATATGAATGGATGAATGATGTGTAATAATATATGAATGGATGAATGATATGTAATATATGAATGGATGAATGATGTGTAATAATATATGAATGGATGAATGATGTGTAATAATATATGAATGGATGATGTGTAATAATATATGAATGGATGATGTGTAATAATATATGAATGAATGAATGATGTGTAATAATATATGAATGAATGATGTGTAATGATATATGAATGAATGATGTGTAATAATAATGAATGGATGAATGATGTGTAATAATATATGAATGGATGATGTGTAATAATATATGAATGATGATGTGTAATAATGAATGGATGAATGATGTGTAATAATATATGAATGAATGATGTGTAATAATAATGAATGGATGAATGATGTGTAATAATATATGAATGAATGATGTGTAATAATATATGAATGGATGAATGATGTGTAATAATGAATGGATGATGTGTAATAATAATGAATGGATGATGTATAATAATGAATGGATGATGTATAATAATATATGAATGGATGAATGATGTATAATAATAATGAATGGATGATGTGTAATAATAATGAATGGATGATGTGTAATAATATGAATGGATGATGTATAATAATAATGAATGGATGATGTGTAATAATAATGAATGGATGAATGATGTGTAATAATATATGAATGAATGATGTGTAATAATATATGAATGAATGATGTGTAATAATATATGAATGAATGATGTGTAATAATAATGAATGGATGATGTATAATAATAATGAATGGATGATGTGTAATAATATATGAATGAATGATGTGTAATAATAATGAATGGATGATGTGTAATATTATGAATGGATGATGGATAATAATGAATGGATGATGTGTAATAATATATGAATGAATGATGTATAATAATAATGAATGGATGATGTATAATAATATATGAATGGATGATGTGTAATAATAATGAATGGATGAATGATGTGTAATAATATGAATGGATGATGTGTAATAATATATTAATGAATGATGTATAATAATATATGAATGGATGATGTGTAATAATATATGAATGGATGATGTATAATAATAATGAATAGATGATGTATAATAATAATGAATGGATGATGTATAATAATAATGAATGGATGATGTATAATAATAATGAATGGATGATGTGTAATAATAATGAATGGATGATGTATAATAATAATGAATGGATGATGTGTAATAATAATGAATGGATGATGTATAATAATAATGAATGGATGAATATATGTACTGGATGGTTTTTTAAAGCGGGTGAATTATTCAGTTCTCGCTGGTCAGTCGGGGCGTTTGGGAGGGCGGGGCCTGTTCTAACAGGTGAAACATATGTAAGGCAGCCAATGAGCTGCTGCAGGAAGTGGTGAACTTACGCTCTCGTTCTCCAGGATGAGTTTGAGGATCTGCTCTCGCTGCTGCACACTCTGCACAAACACACAAACACACAAACACACAAACAGTCGACCTGAAAATCTGCTTTCATTTAGTTTTCTGTTTGTATGAACAAAGCTGATCCTGCAGCCCCCAGACCGCTCTGATCCAGCTGATCCTGCAGCCCCCAGACCGCTCTGATCCAGCTGATCCTGCAGCCCCCAGACCACTCTGATCCTGCAGCCCCCAGACCACTCTGATCCAACTGATCCTGTAGCCCCCAGACCGCTCTGATCCAGGATCCAGCTGATCCTGCAGCCCCCAGACCGCTCTGATCCAGGATCCAGCTGATCCTGCAGCCCCCAGACCGCTCTGATCCAGGATCCAGCTGATCCTGTAGCCCCCAGACCACTCTGATCCTGCTGATCCTGCAGCCCCCAGACCGCTCTGATCCAGCTGATCCTGCAGCCCCCAGACCGCTCTGATCCAGCTGATCCTGCAGCCCCCAGACCGCTCTGATCCAACTGATCCTGTAGCCCCCAGACCGCTCTGATCCAGGATCCAGCTGATCCTGCAGCCCCCAGACCGCTCTGATCCAGGATCCAGCTGATCCTGCAGCCCCCAGACCGCTCTGATCCAGGATCCAGCTGATCCTGTAGCCCCCAGACCACTCTGATCCTGCTGATCCTGCAGCCCCCAGACCGCTCTGATCCAGCTGATCCTGCAGCCCCCAGACCGCTCTGATCCAGCTGATCCTGCAGCCCCCAGACCACTCTGATCCTGCAGCCCCCAGACCACTCTGATCCAACTGATCCTGTAGCCCCCAGACCGCTCTGATCCAGGATCCAGCTGATCCTGCAGCCCCCAGACCGCTCTGATCCAGGATCCAGCTGATCCTGCAGCCCCCAGACCGCTCTGATCCAGGATCCAGCTGATCCTGTAGCCCCCAGACCACTCTGATCCTGCTGATCCTGCAGCCCCCAGACCGCTCTGATCCAGCTGATCCTGCAGCCCCCAGACCGCTCTGATCCAGCTGATCCTGCAGCCCCCAGACCGCTCTGATCCAACTGATCCTGTAGCCCCCAGACCACTCTGATCCTGCAGCCCCCAGACCGCTCTGATCCAGCTGATCCTGCAGCCCCCAGACCACTCTGATCCAGCTGATCCTGCAGCCCCCAGACCGCTCTGATCCAACTGATCCTGTAGCCCCCAGACCACTCTGATCCTGCAGCCCCCAGACCGCTCTGATCCAGCTGATCCTGCAGCCCCCAGACCGCTCTGATCCAGCTGATCCTGCAGCCCCCAGACCACTCTGATCCAACTGATCCTGCAGCCCCCAGACCGCTCTGATCCTGCAGCCCCCAGACCACTCTGATCCAACTGATCCTGCAGCCCCCAGACCACCCTGATCCAGCTGATCCTGCAGCCCCCAGACCACTCTGATCCAACTGATCCTGCAGCCCCCAGACCACTCTGATCCAACTGATCCTGCAGCCCCCAGACCACTCTGATCCAGGATCCAGCTGATCCTGCAGCCCCCAGACCGCTCTGATCCAGGATCCAGCTGATCCTGTAGCCCCCAGACCACTCTGATCCTGCAGCCCCCAGACTGCTCTGATCCTGCAGCCCCCAGACCGCTCTGATCCAGCTGATCCTGCAGCCCCCAGACCGCTCTGATCCAACTGATCCTGTAGCCCCCAGACCGCTCTGATCCAGGATCCAGCTGATCCTGCAGCCCCCAGACCGCTCTGATCCAGGATCCAGCTGATCCTGCAGCCCCCAGACCGCTCTGATCCAGGATCCAGCTGATCCTGTAGCCCCCAGACCACTCTGATCCTGCTGATCCTGCAGCCCCCAGACCGCTCTGATCCAGCTGATCCTGCAGCCCCCAGACCGCTCTGATCCAGCTGATCCTGCAGCCCCCAGACCGCTCTGATCCAGCTGATCCTGCAGCCCCCAGACCACTCTGATCCTGCAGCCCCCAGACCACTCTGATCCAACTGATCCTGTAGCCCCCAGACCGCTCTGATCCAGGATCCAGCTGATCCTGCAGCCCCCAGACCGCTCTGATCCAGGATCCAGCTGATCCTGCAGCCCCCAGACCGCTCTGATCCAGGATCCAGCTGATCCTGTAGCCCCCAGACCACTCTGATCCTGCTGATCCTGCAGCCCCCAGACCGCTCTGATCCAGCTGATCCTGCAGCCCCCAGACCGCTCTGATCCAGCTGATCCTGCAGCCCCCAGACCGCTCTGATCCAACTGATCCTGTAGCCCCCAGACCACTCTGATCCTGCAGCCCCCAGACCGCTCTGATCCAGCTGATCCTGCAGCCCCCAGACCACTCTGATCCAGCTGATCCTGCAGCCCCCAGACCGCTCTGATCCAACTGATCCTGTAGCCCCCAGACCACTCTGATCCTGCAGCCCCCAGACCGCTCTGATCCAGCTGATCCTGCAGCCCCCAGACCGCTCTGATCCAGCTGATCCTGCAGCCCCCAGACCGCTCTGATCCAGCTGATCCTGCAGCCCCCAGACCACTCTGATCCAACTGATCCTGCAGCCCCCAGACCACCCTGATCCAGCTGATCCTGCAGCCCCCAGACCACTCTGATCCAACTGATCCTGCAGCCCCCAGACCACTCTGATCCAACTGATCCTGCAGCCCCCAGACCACTCTGATCCAGGATCCAGCTGATCCTGCAGCCCCCAGACCGCTCTGATCCAGGATCCAGCTGATCCTGTAGCCCCCAGACCACTCTGATCCTGCAGCCCCCAGACTGCTCTGATCCTGCAGCCCCCAGACCACTCTGATCCAACTGATCCTGTGGCCCCCAGACCGCTCTGATCCTGCAGCCCCCAGACCACTCTGATCCAGCTGATCCTGTAGCCCCCAGACCACTCTGATCCAGCTGATCCTGCAGCCCCCAGACCACTCTGATCCTGCAGCCCCCAGACCGCTCTGATCCAGCTGATCCTGTAGCCCCCAGACCACTCTGATCCAGCTGATCCTGCAGCCCCCAGACCACTCTGATCCTGCAGCCCCCAGACCGCTCTGATCCAGCTGATCCTGTAGCCCCCAGACCACTCTGATCCAGCTGATCCTGCAGCCCCCAGACCACTCTGATCCTGCAGCCCCCAGACCACTCTGATCCTGCAGCCCCCAGACCGCTCTGATCCAGCTGATCCTGTAGCCCCCAGACCGCTCTGATCCAGCTGATCCTGCAGCCCCCAGACCACTCTGATCCAGCTGATCCTGCAGCCCCCAGACCACTCTGATCCTGCAGCCCCCAGACCGCTCTGATCCAGCTGATCCTGTAGCCCCCAGACCACTCTGATCCAGCTGATCCTGCAGCCCCCAGACCACTCTGATCCTGCAGCCCCCAGACCACTCTGATCCTGCAGCCCCCAGACCGCTCTGATCCAGCTGATCCTGTAGCCCCCAGACCGCTCTGATCCAGCTGATCCTGCAGCCCCCAGACCACTCTGATCCAGCTGATCCTGCAGCCCCCAGACCACTCTGATCCAGCTGATCCTGCAGCCCCCAGACCACTCTGATCCTGTAGCCCCCAGACCACTCTGATCCTGCAGCCCCCAGACCGCTCTGATCCAGCTGCTCCAGCCAGAGTCATGACGCTGCATCTTCATCATGGACTCAGATGCAGCAACATTCAAGCTGCCGAGAACCTGAAACACTGTTTGCTGCTGTTTTAAAGGTAAATATTGATTAGCTTCAGCTTTCTGCTGATCAATAAAAACTATTCATGAAACATCCTCACTTTACTTTCACTGCACAGCTGCTGGTCAGTTAACAGAGCAGGTGGAGACTTTACTGTAAACATGATCTATTGATCTATCTCCAATCAGTGTTGTATTGATTAATTGATGTGTGTGTGTGTGTGTGTGTGTGTGTGTGTGTGTATACCGGCTGGTTGATGTGGAACCTGGTCGGCATCCTCCTCAGAATAGCAGAGTCCAGATCCTGGGGACGATTGGTTGCTCCCATAATGATCACCTGACACAAACACACTCATCATCATCATCATCATCATCATTGTTGTTGTTGTTGTTGTTGTTGTTACTGTTAGTTTCTGTCATGAAGGAAATGTGACGACAAACACAAACAGGTGATCAGACTGAGCTGTGATGTAAAGCAGATGAGAGCAGCGGAGGAAGGCCGTCTACGCTGTTTCTGTGTATTGATACCTGGCAGTGGACGTCCGTGTCCAGTCCGTCCCACAGACTCATGAACTGAGCCTTCATCATGGCCGTGGCCTCGTGGTCCGAGCTGGAGCGACTCCTCAGGAACGAGTCTGAAACACACAAACACACGGGAGAGATTCAGGGCCTCATCGCGTCATCCCCGACCGTCGGCCGGTTTCCTTCAACTCTGCAGAGACGAACACATTCAATACCGATCGGTTTTATTGATAAAGCACCAACGGACTCATCTCAGGGTTCGTTCCACATAGAACATCTGATCTACAG
>NC_089536.1:52884-57884 GCF_963924715.1 Thunnus thynnus | reverse complement strand
GTGTGTGTGTGTGTATAATGTGTGTGTGTAAAATGAGTGTGTATGTGTGTATAATGTGTGTGTGTGTATAATGAGTGTGTGTATAATGAGTGTGTGTGTGTATAATGTGTGTGTGTGTATAATGAGTGTGTGTATAATGAGTGTGTGTGTGTATAATGTGTGTGTGTGTGTATAATGCTTGTGTATAATGTGTGTGTGTGTGTGTGTATAATGAGTGTGTGTGTGTATAATGTGTGTGTATAATGTGTGTGTGTGTATAATGAGTGTGTGTGTATAATGCTTGTGTATAATGTGTGTGTGTGTGTGTGTATAATGAGTGTGTGTGTGTATAATGAGTGTGTGTGTATAATGCTTGTGTATAATGTGTGTGTGTGTGTATATTGTGTGTGTATAATGTGTGTGTGTGTATAATGAGTGTGTGTGTAATGTGTGTGTGTGTATAATGAGTGTGTGTGTGTATAATGAGTGTGTGTGTGTATAATGCTTGTGTATAATGAGTGTGTGTGTGTATAATGTGTGTGTATAATGTGTGTGTGTGTATAATGAGTGTGTGTGTGTATAATGAGTGTGTGTGTGTATAATGTGTGTGTATAATGTGTGTGTGTGTATAATGAGTGTGTGTGTGTATAATGAGTGTGTGTGTGTATAATGTGTGTGTATAGTGTGTGTGTGTATAATGAGTGTGTGTGTAATGTGTGTGTATAATGTGTGTGTGTGTGTGTATAATGAGTGTGTGTGTGTGTATAATGAGTGTGTGTATAATGAGTGTGTGTGTAATGTGTGTGTATAATGTGTGTGTGTGTGTATAATGAGTGTGTGTATAATATGTGTGTGTGTAATGTGTGTGTGTATAATGTGTGTGTGTGTGTGTATAATGAGTGTGTGTGTGTATAATGAGTGTGTGTGTATAATGTGTGTGTGTGTATAATGTGTGTGTGTGTATAATGAGTGTGTGTGTGTATAATGAGTGTGTGTGTATAATGAGTGTGTGTGTGTATAATGAGTGTGTGTGTATAATGTGTGTGTGTATAATGTGTGTGTGTATAATGTGTGTGTGTATAATGTGTGTGTTTATAATGTGTGTGTGTATAATGTGTGTGTATATAATGTGTGTGTGTATAATGAGTGTGTATATAGTGTGTGTGTGTGTGTATAATGTGTGTGTGTGTGTATAATGTGTGTGTGTGTGTATAATGAGTGTGTGTATAATGTGTGTGTGTGTGTATAATGTGTGTGTGTGTATAATGTGTGTGTGTATAATGTGTGTGTGTATAATGTGTGTGTTTATAATGTGTGTGTGTATAATGTGTGTGTATATAATGTGTGTGTGTATAATGAGTGTGTGTATAATGTGTGTGTGTGTGTGTATAATGTGTGTGTGTGTGTATAATGTGTGTGTGTGTGTATAATGTGTGTTTATAATGTGTGTGTGTGTGTATAATGTGTGTGTGTATAATGAGTGTGTGTGTGTGTATAATGTGTGTTTATAATGTGTGTGTGTGTGTATAATGTGTGTGTGTGTATACTGTGTGTGTGTATAATGTGTGTGTTTATAATGTGTGTGTGTATAATGTGTGTGTGTATAATGTGTGTGTGTATAATGAGTGTGTGTATAATGTGTGTGTGTGTATAATGTGTGTGTGTATAATGTGTGTGTTTATAATGTGTGTGTGTATAATGTGTGTGTTTATAATGTGTGTGTTTATACTGTGTGTGTGTATGATGAGTGTGTGTGTATAATGTGTGTGTGTATAATGTGTGTGTTTATAATGTGTGTGTTTATAATGTGTGTGTTTATAATGTGTGTGTGTGTATGATGAGTGTGTGTGTAATGAGTGTGTGTATGATGAGTGTGTGTGTATAATGTGTGTGTGTATAATGTGTGTGTGTGTATAATGAGTGTGTGTATGATGAGTGTGTGTGTATAATGAGTGTGTGTATAATGTGTGTGTGTGTGTATAATGAGTGTGTGTGTGTATAATGTGTGTGTGTGTGTTATGAGTGTGTGTATAATGTGTGTGTGTGTGTATAATGAGTGTGTGTATGAGTGTGTGTGTGTATAATGTGTGCGTATGTGTGTATAATGTGTGTGTGTATGAGTGTGTGTATAATGAGTGTGTGTATGAGTGTGTGTATGTGTGTATAATGTGTGTGTATGTGTTTATAATGTGTGTGTGTATAATGTGTGTGTGTATAATGAGTGTGTGTATAATGAGTGTGTGTGTGTATAATGTGTGTGCGTGTATAATGAGTGTGTGTATAATGAGTGTGTGTGTGTATAATGTGTGTGTGTGTGTATAATGAGTGTGTGTATAATGAGTGTGTGTGTGTATATGTGTGTGTGTGTGGATAATGAGTGTGTGTATAATGAGTGTGTGTATGAGTGTATGTGTGTGTGTGTGTATAATGAGTGTGTGTATGAGTGTGTGTGTGTATAATGTGTGTGTATGTGTGTATAATGTGTGTGTGTGTATAATGAGTGTATGTATAATTTGTGTGTGTTTATAATGAGTGTGTATGTGTGTATAATGTGTGTGTGTATAATGAGTGTGTGTATAATGTGTGTGTGTGTGTGTATAATGAGTGTGTGTATAATGTGTGTGTATGTGTGTATAATGTGTGTGTGTATAATGAGTGTGTGTATAATGAGTGTGTGTGTGTATAATGTGTGTGTGTGTATAATGTGTGTGTGTAAAATGAGTGTGTATGTGTGTATAATGTGTGTGTGTATAATGAGTGTGTGTGTATAATGAGTGTGTGTGTATAATGTGTGTGTGTGCATAATGAGTGTGTGTATAATGAGTGTGTGTATAATGAGTGTGTGTGTGTATAATGAGTGTGTGTATAATGAGTGTGTGTATAATGAGTGTGTGTATAATGTGTGAATGTATAATGAGTGTGTGTGTGTATAATGTGTGTGTGTGTATAATGTGTGTGTGTGTGTGTATAATGAGTGTGTGTGTGTATAATGAGTGTGTGTGTGTATAATGTGTGTGTGTATAATGTGTGTGTGTGTGTGTATAATGAGTGTGTGTGTGTATAATGAGTGTGTGTGTGTATAATGTGTGTGTATAATGTGTGTGTGTGTATAATGAGTGTGTGTGTATAATGTGTGTGTGTGTGTATAATGTGTGTGTATAATGTGTGTGTGTGTGTATAATGTGTGTGTATAATGAGTGTGTGTATGATGAGTGTGTGTATGATGAGTGTGTGTATGATGAGTGTGTGTATAATGTGTGTGTGTATGATGAGTGTGTGTATGATGAGTGTGTGTATGATGAGTGTGTGTATGATGAGTGTGTGTATAATGTGTGTGTGTATAATGTGTGTGTGTGTGATGAGTGTGTGTGTATAATGTGTGTGTGTATGATGAGTGTGTGTGTATAATGTGTGTGTGTATAAAGTGTGTTTATAATGTGTTTGTATAATGTGTGTGTGTATGATGAGTGTGTGTGTGTATGATGAGTGTGTGTGTATAATGAGTGTGTGTATGATGAGTGTGTGTATAATGTGTGTGTGTATGATGAGAGTGTGTATATAATGTGTGTGTGTATGATGAGTGTGTGTGTAATGAGTGTGTGTGTAATGAGTGTGTGTGTAATGAGTGTGTGTGTATGATGAGTGTGTGTATAATGAGTGTGTGTGTAATGTGTGTGTGTGTATGATGAGTGTGTGTATAATGAGTGTGTGTATAATGTGTGTGTGTATGATGAGTGTGTGTGTATAATGTGTGTGTGTATAATGTGTGTGTGTGTATAATGAGTGTGTGTATAATGAGTGTGTGTGTGTAATTTGTGTGTGTGTGTGTATAATGAGTGTGTGTGTGTATGATGAGTGTGTGTATAGTGTGTGTGTGTGTAATGTGTGTGTGTGTATAATGAGTGTGTGTGTGTAATGTGTGTGTATGATGAGTGTGTGTTTATAATGTGTGTGTATAATGAGTGTGTGTGTGTAATGTGTGTGTATGATGAGTGTGTGTTTATAATGTGTGTGTATAATGAGTGTGTGTGTAATGTGTGTGTATATATAATCTGTGTGTGTGTGTTTGTATAATGTGTGTGTGTATAATGAGTGTGTGTGTAATGTGTGTGTATAATGTGTGTGTGTATAATGTGTGTGTATAATGTGTGTGTGTGTGTGTGTATAATGTGTGTGTGTATAATGAGTGTGTGTGTAATGTGTGTGTATAATGTGTGTGTGTGTGTATAATGAGTGTGTGTATAATGTGTGCGTGTGTGTGTATAATGAGTGTGTGTATAATGTGTGTGCGTGTGTGTGTGTATAATGAGTGTGTGTGTGTAATGTGTGTGTATAATGTGTGTGTGTGTATAATGAGTTTATGTATAATGTGTGTGTTTATAATGTGTGTGTGTATAATGAGTGTGTGTGTATAATGTGTGTGTGTATAATGTGTGTGTGTATGATGTGTGTGTTTATAATGTGTGTGTGTATGATGAGTGTCTGTGTATAATGTGTGTGTGTATGATGAGTGTGTGTGTAATGAATGTGTGTATGATGAGTGTGTGTGTGTATGATGAGTGTGTGTATAATGTGTGTGTGTATGAGTGTGTGTGTATGAGTGTGTGTGTATGATGAGTGTGTGTGTGTGTATGATGAGTGTGTGTGTATAATGTGTGTGTGTATGATGAGTGTGTGTGTATAATGAGTGTGTGTAATGAGTGTGTGTATAATGTGTGTGTGTATGATGAGAGTGTGTATATAATGTGTGTGTGTATGATGAGTGTGTGTGTAATGAGTGTGTGTGTAATGAGTGTGTGTATGATGAGTGTGTGTGTATAATGTGTGTGTGTGTGTATAATGAGTGTGTGTATGATGAGTGTGTGTATAATGAGTGTGTGTGTAATGTGTGTGTGTGTGTGTATAATGAGTGTGTGTGTGTATGATGAGTGTGTGTGTAATGAGTGTGTGTATGATGAGTGTGTGTATAATGAGTGTGTGTGTAATGTGTGTGTGTGTGTGTGTGTGTATAATGAGTGTGT
>NC_089536.1:37500-50184 GCF_963924715.1 Thunnus thynnus | reverse complement strand
ATAATGTGTGTGTGTGTGTATATTGAGTGTGTGTGTGTGTGTATAATGAGTGTGTGTATAATGTGTGTGTGTGTAATGTGTGTGTGTGTGATGTGTGTGTGTGTGTATAATGAGTGTGTGTGTGTGTATAATGTGTGTGTGTATAATGAGTGTGTGTGTATAATGAGTGTGTGTGTGTGTGTGTGTATAATGTGTGTGTGTGTGTATAATGTGTGTGTATATAATGTGTGTGTGTGTGTATAATGTGTGTGTGAGTGTGTGTGTATAATGTGTGTGTGTATAATATGTGTGTGTATAATGTGTGTGTGTGTATAATGTGTGTGTGTATAATATGTGTGTGTGTATAATGTGTGTGTGTATAATGTGCGTGTATGATGAGTGTGTGTATAATGTGTGTGTGTACATAATGTGTGTATATAATGAGTGTGTGTGTGTATAATGAGTGTGTGTGTGTATAATGTGTGTGTATGTGTGCATAATGAATGTGTGTGTGTGTGTAATGTGTGTGTGTGTGTATGAGTGTGTGTGTGTAATGAGTGTGTGTGTGTATAAGTGTGTGTGTGTATAATGTGTGTGTATAATGTGTGTGTGTGTGTGTGTGTGTAATGCGTGTGTGTATAATGTGTGTGTGTGTGTATAATGAGTGTGTGTAATGAGTGTGTGTGTGTGTATAATGTGTGTGTGTGTGTGTGTGTGTATAATGTGTGTGTGTGTGTGTATAATGAGTGTGTGTGTGTAATGAGTGTGTGTGTGTATAAGTGTGTGTGTGTGTATAATGTGTGTGTGTGTGTGTAATGTGTGTGTGTGTGTATATGAGTGTGTGTGTGTAATGAGTGTGTGTGTGTATAAGTGTGTGTGTGTATAGTGTGTGTGTGTATAAGTGTGTGTGTGTATAAGTGTGTGTGTGTATAATGTGTGTGTGTGTGTGTATAATGAGTGTGTGTATGAGTGTGTGTGTGTATAAGTGTGTGTGTGTAATGAGTGTGTGTGTGTATAAGTGTGTGTGTGTGTATAATGTGTGTGTGTGTGTAATGTGTGTGTGTGTGTATGAGTGTGTGTGTGTAATGAGTGTGTGTGTGTATAAGTGTGTGTGTGTATATAATGTGTGTGTGTGTGTAATGTGTGTGTGTGTGTGTGTATGAGTGTGTGTGTGTACTGAGTGTGTGTGTGTATATAAGTGTGTATAATGAGTGTGTATAATGAGTGTGTGTATGAGTGTGTATAATGTGTGTGTGTATAATGTGTGTGTGTATAATGAGTGTGTGTGTGTGTGTGTGTATAATGAGTGTGTGTGTGTATGAGTGTGTGTGTGTGTATAATGTGTGTGTAATGTGTGTGTGTGTGTGTGTGTATAATGAGTGTGTGTATACTAAGTGTGTGTGTGTATAATGAGTGTGTGTGTGTATAATGAGTGTGTGTGCGTGTATAATGTGTGTGTGTGTATATTGAGTGTGTGTGTGTGTGTATAATGTGTGTGTGTGTATATTGAGTGTGTGTGTGTGTATAATGTGGTGTGTGTGTGTATATTGAGTGTGTGTGTGTGTGTATAATGAGTGTGTGTATAATGTGTGTGTGTGTAATGTGTGTGTGTGTGTATAATGAGTGTGTGTGTGTGTATAATGTGTGTGTGTGTATAATGTGTGTGTGTGTGTGTGTGTGTGTATAATGTGTGTGTGTGTGTGTATAATGTGTGTGTGTATAATGTGTGTGTGTATAATGAGTGTGTGTATAATGTGTGTGTGTATAATGAGTGTGTGTGTGTGTGTATAATGTGTGTGTGTGTGTATAATGTGTGTGTGTGTGTATAATGTGTGTGTGTATAATATGTGTGTGTGTATAATGTGTGTGTGTGTAATGTGTGTGTGTGTGTATAATGAGTGTGTGTATAATGTGTGTGTGTGTAATGTGTGTGTGTGTGTATAATGAGTGTGTGTGTGTGTATAATGTGTGTGTGTGTATAATGTGTGCGTGTATAATGAGTGTGTGTGTGTGTGTGTGTGTATAATGTGTGTGTGTGTGTGTGTATAATGTGTGTGTGTGTGTGTATAATGTGTGTGTGTATAATGTGTGTGTGTATAATGAGTGTGTGTGTGTGTGTGTGTGTATAATGTGTGTGTGTATAATGAGTGTGTGTGTGTGTGTGTGTGTATAATGTGTGTGTGTGTGTATAATGTGTTTGTATATAATGTGTGTGTGTGTGTATAATGTGTGTGTGAGTGTGTGTGTATAATGTGTGTGTGTATAATATGTGTGTGTGTATAATGTGTGTGTGTGTGTATAATGTGTGTGTGTATAATATGTGTGTGTGTATAATGTGTGTGTGTGTGTATAATGTGTGTGTGTACATAATGTGTGTGTATAATGTGTGTGTGTGTGTATAATGTGTGTGTGTATATAATGAGTGTGTGTGTGTATAATGAGTGTGTGTGTGTATATAATGTGCGTGTATAATGTGTGTGTGTACATAATGTGTGTGTATAATGAGTGTGTGTATATAATGAGTGTGTGTGTGTATAATGAGTGTGTGTGTGTATAATGAGTGTGTGTGTATAATGAGTGTGTGTGTATAATGAGTGTGTGTATAATGTGTGTGTGTGTATAATGAGTGTGTGTGTGTATAATGAGTGTGTGTGTGTATAATGAGTGTGTGTATATAATGAGTGTGTGTGTGTATAATGAGTGTGTGTGTGTATAATGAGTGTGTGTGTGTATAATGTGTGTGTATGTGTGCATAATGAATGTGTATTTGTGTATAATGTGTGTGTGTATAATGTGTGTGTGTATGAGTGTGTGTGTGTATGAGTGTGTGTGTGTATAATGTGTGTGTATAATGAGTGTGTATAATGAGTGTGTATGTGTATAATGTGTGTGTGTGTGTGTGTGTGTGTGTGTATAATGTGTGTGTGTGTGTATAATGAGTGTGTGTGTGTATAATGAGTGTGTGTGTGTATGTGTGTGTAATGTGTGTGTGTGTATAACGTGTGTGTGTATAATGTGTGTGTATGTGTGTATAATGTGTGTGCGTATAATGTGTATGAGTGTGTGTATATAATGTGTGTGTGTGTGTGTGTGTGTGTGTATAATGTGTGTGTGTATAATGAGTGTGTGTATGAGTGTGTGTATAATGTGTGTGTGTGTATAATGAGTGTGTGTATGAGTGTGTGTATAATGTGTGTGTGTGTGTGTGTGTGTAATGAGTGTGTATGTGTGTATAATGTGTGTGTGTATAATGAGTGTGTGTGTGTGTGTGTGTGTGTGTGTATATAATGTGTGTGTGTGTGTGTATAATGAGTGTGTGTGTGTGTATAATGTGTGTGTATATAATGTGTGTGTGTGTGTATAATGAGTGTGTGTGTGTGTATAATGTGTGTGTATGTGCGCGTGCATACCAATCTCGTCGATGAAGATGATTGACGGCTGCAGTTTAACAGCCAATGAGAACACGGCGGCGGCGAGCTTCTGAGACTCTCCGTACCACTTGTCGGTCAGCGTGCTCGGCTGCAGGTTGATGAAGCGAAACCCCGCCTCTTTGGCCGTCGCCTTGGCGATCAGCGTTTTACCGCAGCCCGGCGGCCCATACAGCAGCACACCTGTTACCATGACAACAGAGTAGGATTATGGTCTGTACTCCTGTTTCCTCCAGGTACAGTCTGAACATGAGCGTGCACGTGGCTGCGTCTAGTCTGAACATGAGCGTGCACGTGGCTGCGTCTAGTCTGAACATGAGCGTGCACGTGGCTGCCTCTAGTCTGAACATGAGCGTGCACGTGGCTGCGTCTAGTCTGAACATAAGCGTGCACGTGGCTGTTAATGGCCGGACTGGTTTCCGCTGATAGAAAGGCAACAGGAAGTCAAATAACCAGTCGTATCAGTGGAAGTATGCAGACGAGCATCTCAGGTCCAGACCCGGCGCCGCTCCTGTGAGCTGACAACAGGAAGCAGACAGGAGGACACTGGTGGGCTTTAATGGTTCGGGGGATATTTTCCACTGGTGGGCTTTAATGGTTCGGGGGATATTTTCCACTGGTGGGCTTTAATGGTTCGGGGGATATTTTCCACTGGTGGGCTTTAATGGTTCGGGGGATATTTTCCACTGAGTACCAGCTGAGCATCGTTTAAACGCCGCAGCCTCCCTGAGTACTGCTGCCGACCATGTGACCATCCTCTGATGGATAACGCGCCACGTCACAGAGCTCGTTGGCTGAACGTGAGCCGCCTCCAGTCAGCTGATCCCAGTCCAGCAGAGCAGCTGCGTGATGACATCACGTCCACGTGGACCAGAACCTCTGAAGAACGTTTCCAGCACCTTGTTGTATCTACGGCGGTCCTGAAGGCAAACGGGTCCGACCCGCTAATAACAAGAGTTCTAATAAAACGGCCGCTAAGTGTAATTGATTGATGATCAGCTGATCGACTGACTGACCTTTGGGAGGCTGCAGCAGTCTGGATCCCTGGAACAGGTGTCTCTTCTGGACGGGTAAGATGACCGTCTCCTTCAGCTCAGTGATGACCTCATCCAGACCTGCGATGTCCCTCCAGGTGATCTACACACACGCACACGTTATACACACGTCATACAAATGTGTGTATAATGTGTGTATAATGTGTGTATAATGTGTGTGTGTACAACGTGTGTGTGTATAATGTGTGTGTGTATAACGTGTGTGTAATGTGTGTGTGTGTATAACGTGTGTGTGTGTATAATGTGTGTGTGTATAATGTGTGTGTGTATAATGTGTGTGTGTGTATAATGTGTGTGTGTGTATAACGTGTGTGTGTGTGTATAATGTGTGTGTGTGTGTATAACGTGTGTGTGTGTATAACGTGTGTGTAATGTGTGTGTGTATAATGTGTGTGTGTATACTGTGTGTGTGTGTATAACGTGTGTGTAATGTGTGTGTGTATAATGTGTGTGTGTGTGTGTGTATATGTGTGTGTGTATACTGTGTTTAACGTGTGTGTGTTTAACGTGTGTGTGTGTATATGTGTGTGTGTGTATATGTGTGTGTGTGTATATGTGTGTGTGTGTGTGTATATGTGTGTGTGTGTATACTGTGTGTTTAACGTGTGTGTGTATATGTGTGTGTGTGTGTGTATATGTGTGTGTGTGTGTGTATATGTGTATATATGTGTGTGTGTATACTGTGTGTTTAATGTGTGTGTGTATATGTGTGTGTGTGTATATGTGTGTATATGTGTGTGTGTGTGTATATGTGTGTGTATACTGTGTGTTTAACGTGTGTGTGTATATGTGTGTATATGTGTGTGTGTGTATATGTTTGTGTATATGTGTGTATATGTGTGTATATGTGTGTATATGTGTGTGTGTGTACCTGCATGGTCAGCGGGTCGACCAGGTGAGCAGCGATACTCATCTCGTACTCTGACAGCTTCACGTTTTTAACACCAATCTGACGCATCAACTTCTCAGCCTGAGACACAGAAACATGATCAATTATCTTGGAATCAATCAATCAACCAATCAGTTAATCAAGAATATAATTAGCAAATCAATCAATAATGGAAATAATGGTTATTTGTGTGTTTGACTTCATTATTGATAGTTGTGGTAATCATTTCCTGCTGCAATGATTAGTTAATCTTTTAAAAATTATTTTTTTTAATTAATCAATTAGTTCCACTATTAAATGAATTGCTGACTAGTCTGATAATCAATTAATCGTTCTGAGTCATTTTTACAGAGAAAGAGTCCTGATTGTCTGATTGCAGCTTTTAAAAGTGAATATTTCGTCTCTGACAGTAAACCGATGACATCATCCTGGAAACATTGATCCACATGTTCCACCATTATATGAACCAAACAACTAATTGATCAACCCAGAAACTAATCAACAGATGAATTGATAATGAACAGCGATCCCTACATCACTGACCTGTTTCTGCGCCTCCAGCTTCTGCTTCCTGGTGGGGTCGATGGCGTCCACCATCCACTTGATGGTGAAGTAGGTGACGGCGCCGAACACGGTGAGACGGAACAGCAGGCCGAGCACCTCGTTCCTGCCCAGAGGACGAGTCATGTTGTCTGCTGGAAGCTCCCGAAGCACCATGGTGGAAGAATCACTGCAAAACAGCAGCCGGAGCCGTTACTACTGACACTACTGACACTACTGACAGTACTGACACGTTACTGACGCTACTGACACGCTACTGATACACTACTGACACGCTACTGATACACTACTGACACTCTACTGACACTCTACTGATATACTACTGACACTACTGACACTCTACTGATGTACTACTGACACGCTACTGATATACTACTGATACTACTGATATACTACTGACACTACTGACACACTACTGATATACTACTGACACTACTGACACTCTACTGATACACTACTGACACTACTGACACTACTGACACTACTGACACTCTACTGACACTACTGACACTCTACTGATACACTACTGACACTACTGACTCTACTGACACTCTACTGACACACTACTGACACTCTACTGACACTCTACTGATATACTACTGACACTACTGACACGCTACTGATACACTACTGATATACTACTGACACTACTGACACTCTACTGATATACTACTGACACTACTGACACTACTGATATACTACTGACACTCTACTGATATACTACTGACACTACTGACACTACTGACACTCTACTGACACTCTACTGACACACTACTGACACACTACTGACACACTACTGACACTACTGACACGCTACTAACACTACTGACACTACTGACACACTACTGACACTACTGACACACTACTGATATACTACTGACACGCTACTGACACTCTACTGATATACTACTGACACTACTGACACTCTACTGGCACTACTGACACACTACTGACACTACTGACACTCTACTGACACGCCACTGACACGCTACTGACACGCTACTGACACTACTGACACAGTACTGACACTCTACTGACACTACTGACACGCTACTGACACTACTGACACACTACTGACACTCTACTGACACGCCACTGACACACTACTGACACGCTACTGACACGCTACTGACACGCTACTGATATACTACTGACACTACTGACACTCTACTGATATACTACTGACACTCTACTGACACACTACTGACACTACTGACACACTACTGACACGCTACTGACACTACTGACACGCTACTGACACTCTACTGATATACTACTGACACTACTGACACACTACTGACATGCTACTGACACGCTACTGATATACTACTGACACTACTGACACTCTACTGATATACTACTGACACGCTACTGACACACTACTGATATACTACTGACACGCTACTGACACACTACTGATATACTACTGACACTCTACTGACACGCTACTGACACTCTACTGATATACTACTGACACTACTGACACTCTACTGACACTCTACTGATATACTACTGACACTCTACTGACACGCTACTGACACGCTACTGATATACTGCTGACACTACTGACACGCTACTGATATACTACTGACACTACTGACATGCTACTGACACGCTACTGATATACTACTGACACTACTGACACTCTACTGATATATTACTGACACTACTGACACACTACTGATATACTACTGACACGCTACTGATATACTACTGACACTACTGACACACTACTGATATACTACTGACACTACTGACACTACTGACACACTACTGATATACTACTGACACGCTACTGATATACTACTGACACACTACTGACATACTACTGATATACTACTGACACGCTACTGATATACTACTGACACTCTACTGACACGCTACTGACACTCTACTGATATACTACTGACACTACTGACACACTACTGATATACTACTGACACTACTGACACGCTACTGACACGCTACTGATATACTACTGACACGCTACTGACACTACTGACACTCTACTGATATACTACTGACACGCTACTGATATACTACTGACACTACTGACACTACTGACACGCTGCTGACACGCTACTGATATACTACTGACACGCTACTGACACGCTACTGATATACTACTGACACGCTACTGATATACTACTGACACTCTACTGACACGCTACTGACACTCTACTGATATACTACTGACACACTACTGACACTACTGACACTCTACTGACACTCTACTGATATACTACTGACACTCTACTGACACGCTACTGACACTCTACTGACACTCTACTGACACGCTACTGAAACTCTACTGAAACTCTACTGATACTACTGACACTACTGACGCACTACTGACACTACTGACACTCTACTGACACTCTACTGATAAACTACTAACACTACTGACACGCTACTGATATACTACTGACACTACTGACATACTACTGATATACTACTGACACGCTACTGATATACTACTGACACTACTGACACACTACTGATATACTACTGACACTACTGACACTACTGATATACTACTGACACGCTACTGATATACTACTGACACACTACTGACATACTACTGATATACTACTGACACACTACTGATATACTACTGACACTCTACTGACACGCTACTGATATAATACTGACACACTACTGACATACTACTGATATACTACTGACACACTACTGATATACTACTGACACTACTGACACTACTGATATACTACTGACACGCTACTGATATACTACTGACACACTACTGACATACTGCTGATATACTACTGACACTCTACTGATATACTACTGACACTACTGACACACTACTGACATACTACTGATACACTACTGACACGCTACTGATATACTACTGACACTACTGACACACTACTGACATACTACTGATATACTACTGACACTACTGACACGCTACTGACACGCTACTGATATACTACTGACACGCTACTGACACTACTGACACTCTACTGATATACTACTGACACGCTACTGATATACTACTGACACTACTGACACGCTGCTGACACGCTACTGATATACTACTGACACGCTACTGACACGCTACTGATATACTACTGACACTCTACTGATACACTACTGACACGCTACTGACACTCTACTGATATACTACTGACACGCTACTGATATACTACTGACACGCTACTGATATACTACAGACACACAACTGATATACTACTGATATACTACTGACACTCTATTGACATACTACTGACACATTACTGATATACTACTGACACGCTACTGACACTCTACTGATATACTACAGACACACAACTGATATACTACTGATATACTACTGACACTCTATTGATATACTACAGACACACAACTGATATACTACTGATATACTACTGACACGCTACTGACACTCTACTGATATACTACAGACACACAACTGATATACTACTGATATACTACTGACACTCTATTGATATACTACTGACACATTACTGATATACTACAGACACACTACTGACATACTACTGACACGCTACTGATATACTACTGACACACTACTGACATACTACTGACACTCTACTGATATACTACTGACACGCTACTGACACTCTACTGATATACTACTGACACGCTACTGATATACTACTGACACTACTGACATACTACTGATATACTACTGACACGCTACTGATATACTACTGACACTACTGACACACTACTGATATACTACTGACACTACTGACACTACTGATATACTACTGACACGCTACTGATATACTACTGACACACTACTGACATACTACTGATATACTACTGACACACTACTGATATACTACTGACACTCTACTGACACGCTACTGATATACTACTGACACACTACTGACATACTACTGATATACTACTGACACACTACTGATATACTACTGACACTACTGATATACTACTGACACACTACTGATATACTACTGACACGCTACTGATATACTACTGACACACTACTGACATACTACTGATATACTACTGACACTCTACTGATATACTACTGACACTACTGACACACTACTGACATACTACTGATACACTACTGACACGCTACTGATATACTACTGACACTACTGACACACTACTGACATACTACTGATATACTACTGACACTACTGACACGCTACTGACACGCTACTGATATACTACTGACACGCTACTGACACTACTGACACTCTACTGATATACTACTGACACGCTACTGATATACTACTGACACTACTGACACGCTGCTGACACGCTACTGATATACTACTGACACGCTACTGATATACTACTGACACTACTGACACGCTACTGACACGCTACTGATATACTACTGACACGCTACTGATATACTACTGACACTACTGACACGCTACTGACACGCTACTGATATACTACTGACACTACTGACATACTACTGATATACTACTGACACGCTACTGATATACTACTGACACTACTGACACACTACTGATATACTACTGACACTACTGACACTACTGATATACTACTGACACGCTACTGATATACTACTGACACACTACTGACATACTACTGATATACTACTGACACACTACTGATATACTACTGACACTCTACTGACACGCTACTGATATACTACTGACACACTACTGACATACTACTGATATACTACTGACACACTACTGATATACTACTGACACTACTGATATACTACTGACACACTACTGATATACTACTGACACGCTACTGATATACTACTGACACACTACTGACATACTACTGATATACTACTGACACTCTACTGATATACTACTGACACTACTGACACACTACTGACATACTACTGATACACTACTGACACGCTACTGATATACTACTGACACTACTGACACACTACTGACATACTACTGATATACTACTGACACTACTGACACGCTACTGACACGCTACTGATATACTACTGACACGCTACTGACACTACTGACACTCTACTGATATACTACTGACACGCTACTGATATACTACTGACACTACTGACACGCTGCTGACACGCTACTGATATACTACTGACACGCTACTGATATACTACTGACACTACTGACACGCTACTGACACGCTACTGATATACTACTGACACGCTACTGACACTACTGACACTCTACTGATATACTACTGACACGCTACTGATATACTACTGACACTACTGACACGCTGCTGACACGCTACTGATATACTACTGATACACTACTGACACGCTACTGATATACTACTGACGCGCTACTGATATACTACTGACACGCTACTGATATACTACAGACACACAACTGATATACTACTGATATACTACTGACACTCTATTGACATACTACTGACACATTACTGATATACTACTGACACGCTACTGACACTCTACTGATATACTACAGACACACAACTGATATACTACTGATATACTACTGACACGCTACTGACACTCTACTGATATACTACAGACACACAACTGATATACTACTGATATACTACTGACACTCTATTGATATACTACTGACACATTACTGATATACTACAGACACACTACTGACATACTACTGACACGCTACTGATATACTACTGACACACTACTGACATACTACTGACATGCTACTGACATGCTACTGATATACTACTGACACTCTACTGATACACTACTGACACGCTACTGACACTCTACTGATATACTACTGACACGCTACTGATATACTACTGACACGCTACTGATATACTACAGACACACAACTGATATACTACTGATATACTACTGACACTCTATTGACATACTACTGACACATTACTGATATACTACTGACACGCTACTGACACTCTACTGATATACTACAGACACACAACTGATATACTACTGATATACTACTGACACTCTATTGATATACTACAGACACACAACTGATATACTACTGATATACTACTGACACGCTACTGACACTCTACTGATATACTACAGACACACAACTGATATACTACTGATATACTACTGACACTCTATTGATATACTACTGACACATTACTGATATACTACAGACACACTACTGACATACTACTGACATGCTACTGATATACTACTGACACTCTACTGATATACTACTGACACTCTACTGATATACTACTGACACGCTACTGACACTCTACTGATATACTACTGACACGCTACTGATATACTACTGACACACTACTGATATACTACTGACACTCCATTGATATACTACTGACACTCTATTGATATACTACTGACACTCTATTGATATACTACTGACACATTACTGATACACTACAGACACACTACTGACATACTACTGACACGCTACTGATATACTACAGACACACAACTGATATACTACTGATATACAACTGACACACTACTGACATACTATTGACACACTACTGATATACCACTGACATACTACCGACATACTACAGACACATTACTAGTATACCACTGACATACTACAGACATACTACAGACATACTACTGATATACCACTGACATACTACAGACATACTACAGACACATTACTAGTATACCACTGACATACTACAGACATACTACAGACATACTACTGATATACCACTGACATACCACAGACACATTACTAGTATACCACTGACATACTACAGACACATTACTAGTATACCACTGACATACTACAGACACATTACTAGTATACCACTGACATACTACTGATATACCACTGACATACTACTGATATAC
>NC_089536.1:12500-32500 GCF_963924715.1 Thunnus thynnus | reverse complement strand
ATTACCTTGAAGCTCCAAACCTCCCTTCTCCAAAGATATCTGAGCCTCGGATTGCGTTTGTAGGATTACTGCAGCATAGCGGTCCGAACTGATAACCGGCGCTGGATGAAATTACAGCTGGAACACGAAAGAAACAGTTTAAACAGTCAGTGGTGGTGCTGACAGTAATGTTTTAATGTTGTGACTGTTTACCCTCCAACACTGTGAGCGAGTCGTACAGTTTATCAGATCAGAGGTAAAAGCTGCTGTTCTTACCAGCCAACACCGCTGAGATCAGGAAAACCACCGCCTGCATGTTTGCTTCCAGCAGTCGATCTGTGTGTCCAGTGAGCTGATGATCTGTCTCTTTGCACTGCTCTCGTATCAGCGCTCTGCACTTTATAGCCTGTAGCTCTGCTGCTAGCAGCCAAGCGTAAATGCCGTTTTTGCTCAACATTGGACTTTAATGTTGATTTTGGCTTCAATTAATTGGAGCAGTGCTGCAGCTGGAAACAAACAGGAGATTCCAAAGTATCATTAATGTTGTTGATGTGTGCTATATGTTGTAAATATTGCTGTTGCTACTTCACCTGAAGGCACAGGTAGGTAATCACACCAGTTATGTAGCTTACAAATTAAGAACCGAGGAAGTCAGTTTTTCCACCATGTGGGTGTTTTGGTCGGGTCGTGTTAGTGTTTTGTTTCGTACGTGCACCTGGCTGTTGTAGGTGTTTAAAAGCTACGCATAAATAAAGTGTTAAGTGTAAACACATGGCAGACCTCTTTTTGCACCACGAAGCGTTGGAGATGCCTTCAAATTCCCTCCAGTGGCCGTTTGTGTTTGATTATCACTATAATTGATATTTGATTTGGGAGACCTGTGAACAGTGAATTGCACTCAAAGAATAAACAAGCTTCTCTGCAGATTTCCCAGATTCCTCGCCTGAGATATGATATGCTGGGATAATGTTTATGTAACCAGGACTCTTAGGAAAGCACCCACGACTATAAGAACCTGACAACACTACTCTGGGAATTTCACCCAGAGAATAAACAGATACACAAGCTCTTTGATAAAGAAAAGGAGCAGAGATGCGAGTTTCATGTTTCAAAAACAATTTTAGATTAAAAGAGACGAGAGTTGTTTTGGTTAGTAAAAGCTGCAATAAAGGGCAGATTTCATTACTTATCATTACAGTAAGTCATTACTTATCATTACAGTAAGTCATTACTTATCATTGTAGGCATTGTAGGTCTTTTGTTAAACCCACTGGAGACATGACAGCAAGTATCAGCTGACAGAGAGTGTGTATGTCATCTGAATTCTGGATCAATGGTTTAAAGTGAACAGTGTTTTTTATGTAAGCTGAACATTGGATGTAAAACTAGAAAACTAGATGTATGAGATGAATTATAAAACCAGGGAAGGGTCATGTAAATGACCAGATACGGAAATAAAACCGTTCATTCATTCATACATTCATATGGTTATTATTTCTATAACTGACAGTAATGATTTAGGGATGTTGACAATGTTTTGTTTACTTGGTTTCTATGGTAACGCATCTGCATCATGACGGATTAATGTGTATAAGGAAACTGGAAACAGTGTCAGACACTAATGAAGACAAGTCGAAAACTTTTAGTGAATAAAACACGGTGTGCTGCTCCTCAACTCCAGTTCACGTGTGACACTATCGTCCGTCAGTCGACCCAACATGTGACGTTTTATTTCAATCACACAAGATAAAAATCCTGTGAAAGCACATCAATGTTCGATTCCCTGGAGTTACAGCTGCTCTCATGAGCAGGCTTAAACCAGACAATTCAAGTTCTTTGTTTACATTTTATATCATAGTGACATCTTACTTACTAACTTTACGTTTAAATCACCTCACTTGACTTTTAATGGCTTCACATTCAGAGTCAGTAGAGTATATAATAAAACGCTTGTTACATAACATGTTTGTTTTTAACCTTCAGTCTCACAACATGAACCCAGCTGCAGTGTTTGTTCAGCAATTCCAACAACAGTGGACTTTAATCTTTATTTTGTTTTTATTAGCTTCTTTGTATGATCAGATATTGAGGGTTTCTGTCTGTCAGCAGGAATATGACGAGGAGCTCTTCTATTGGTTTTCTTACAGTAGTGATATTATTGAGCACCTGTAATTGTCCCCTGATATGGCTGACTGAATGCAGGCATCCTTCAGGTTTCAGTCCTGGTGGATTTGGTGACACCCATGGTTACTGTGGTAACAGCAGGTGTGGTTTAAGAGCCTGATCAGGATTTAAAACGGAAACATCTTCTGGCAAATTGAGTTTACTCCAACGGAGCTGCTGCAATCACTTGATCACTCGCAGGGGAAAGAAAATCCACACAGATCTTTTCTAGTAGAGTTTAACTTGGCCTGGCTAGCATGTTAGCGGTTAGCATGTTAGCTCACCAGCTACAGCACCTGCCCCACCGATTTCACACAGATGTCATCTCGTCACACAGTGAAATAAAAACACATTTTCCCAGTTTTGACTCTCTTTTCTTTCCCTGTAAAACATTTTCATAAGTTTCATAACTCATCTCACCACAAGTTCCTTCTAACAAAAAAGGTAAAAGAAGTTTAATTTATCCAGTGAAACATTTCTTACAGAAGTTTAAGAGTGACATGGATGTAAACTGCTCTTTCTGTGAATTACATCCTGAAAATTGCTCCCATTTATTTTGGTCTCCTGAATTTACATATGAACTGTTGGAAGTTAATAATTTTATAGTTGACAACATTTTCTTTATTATATTTGGTTGCTATGATTATAATGCATTTTTTATTATTAATCTAATTTTATGTTTTGCCAAATTCCACATTCACAAATGTAAATTTACAAACAAAAAAACTCTATTTTTTGTATTCATGAAGGATTTCTTCCTCACAAAACAAAAAAGCAGTCAAAACAATGACTGTATGCAATACTTTTAAAGTTTAAAGTGAACTTATTGTCATAAAATCACATATTTATTTCTATTTCTATCTGTTATTTATTTTACGTTTGTTTTGTTTTGTTTCTGTTTGACACTGATTTTCCTTTTGTTTTCTTCTGGGACCGTGTGTATGCTGACAGTTTGAATAAATAAATGAATAAATAAATGAAGAGCCCTCATGCACCTGATGATCTGACATCGGTACAGATTTAGCCTCAACTCACTGGCACTGTTGCCATAGAAACTAATCATTCAAGCAGCAGCTGTTTACCTTCTTCTTCTTCTTCTACTGTTGTTTATTAGTAGTTGGTGCATTACTGCCACCTTCTGGACTGGCGTGTGGATCAGAAGCTGTTTACCTGTCCTGTCCTCACCTGTATGTGACCTCTGACCTCCTACCAGAGACCTGCAGCTGCCTGCAGGGTCGCATTTTCATGGTAACACTTAATTTTATTAAGTCTGAAAATGTATTAATAATTTCCACATGACTCCCAAGTACTTTCCTGTAAAGAAAGAAAGTAATTTATATTAATTACAGGAAACAAGAAGACAGTTCAATTAATACACTAATTAAAGAAATCAAATTAATTTCTGTTGTTTGTTCAGCTGGAGATGCAACAATGTGAAGAGAATAACAAATGATAAAGTCATAATTATTAGAAATGTTCTCATCCAGTTTCTTACAATCTAATAATGTCATTTGGATGTATTATCTAATAATTATGAGAAACATCCTGTTTATTTCAACAAGTGGAAGCATTATGAGTTCCTTCAGTGAATCATGACGTCTGTACCAGCATGTTTTATTATTATTCACTGTTTTATTTCTTTTCACACATTTCAAAACAGACAATATTCAGGAAACATTTGTCTTATTAATGTTTTTAATGAGCGTTAATGAGAGCTCTGACACGTCTCTCTGTTTCACCCATGAACTCTAACAACATCACACAGGAAGGGTTCGGGTAAGATCTGAAACGGTTAATAATACATAAAGAAAGGTTATAAATTCAGTCGTAACATTTTATAATATTTGTTCTTGTTCTGTGAAGAATTAAAACATTCATGTAGACTTTGAACTGATACATCAGCAGCTCATTAATCTGAATTTTATGACATTTATTCTAATGCAGCTGTTCATCAGACAGAGCTCTGACTTCCTATAAACAAACAAACAAACAGGAGTAAACAAGCTGTCACGACTGATTAGACTTTACTGAACATGAAGTTGTTATTGATCTCCTAGAGTTACAAAGATGATCAGATTGATCAGTGTGATGAGTGCAGGTGTCATAACAGACAGAAACAGGTTGTGTAATATTCCAGCAGAGTTACTGTGAGCTCGTACACAAATACAGATGTTACTTCACTCACAGATCAGCTGATTGAACCCTGGTTTATCACAGATCTGCTCCGAACCACCAGAGTCTGTGATCCTCCTTCTCCTGGTTTCTTCCACGCCAGAGTCTGACTGACAGCTGTCACATGGCCCAAATAAACCGGATCAATCAGGTTCTAGGTGAAAGCAGCCAAAACCTCTTCAGGCCGGTGTAGATCAGTCTGGTTCAGTCAGACTCTTGTTGGTTCGATTGTAGTGGAACACTTGCAGAAGTCTGTTGTTTTCTTGATATTTGAGCAGATCAGAGCTTCTTCCTGTGTTCACACCCCAAACACATCTGACCAATGAGAAGAGAGCACATTCTCACCTGGCTGTCAGTGACGCATTTTTTTTTGGTTTGCTGGATTTTTCTCTGTGTGAAAAGAAACTGAACTGAGTTTAAACCTGATCCACCGGTTCAGAGCAGAACAAACAGTGTATCAGAGAGCTACTGGTTCTGGAGCCGGTCAGCTCAGACCTGCAGCCGTGTAGTCGGTCAGATGGAGGATGGATCACGTTCCACTTTGACCACTTCTTCTAAAGGGTCTAAGCGGTTCTTTTGGTCCGATTGCTGAGTTCTGATCTGCACAAACGAACTGAACCAAGGAGGAAAACCAAGCAGAGTCAGATTCAGCCAGACCTGGCGCTCAGCTGTCAGACATCCCAGAATCCTCTGTGATTACTGTCCTGACCTCTTGGCCCCATAAAGACATTCATGTTCCACAGAATCTAACAGCTGGTTTCGGAGATATTTTAAGTGATGTCTCACTTTAAGAAATATCAACATGTTTTTTATTACTGAACAAAAGAAGCAACAGTTGTTTAAACACAAGCAGAAACACAAGAGCTTTGTCTAAATAAAACTGCCTAAAACTGACAACGTGAGGTTTTAAATGAGGAACATGTTTGTTGCTCCTGACGTCCAGCTGAAGGGACATTTGTGAGTCTGAACCCCGGCGCTCTCAGTTGAGTGTGACCCCCTCGCTGACAGGCATGTTGATGTGAGCCGTCAACAGCGGTATGCTGCGGCCCTCGTGCAGGACGAACACCTTGATGATGTCAGAGATGCCCTTGTCACTGGTGCACTCCACGAAGGTCTCAACGGGGTAGATAAGTCCGGGCACCAGCAGTGGGATCCTCATGTAGGGGTTCCTCATCCGGTACAGGCTCTCGTCGTACAGGAAGCTGATGGCCAGGTTCATGACGGGCCGACACGCTGCTGTGTTCTGCACGTTCAGGGTGAGTTTGAAGGATGGGCCCAGACCCTGGACCACGGCATTCATTTTGAGTGGCTCGGTGAGGCTGGAGGACATAGGGGTCAGGCTGGACTCCAAGGCCTTCACGTAGGCCTTGGCAGCGGCCAGACGCAGGCGGCTCAGGTCCATCTGGAAAGCGCGGTGCATGGCCACGCCGTAGTCGCGCTCCCGCAGCGTCTGGTCCACATACAGCTTGGTCTTCTTGGGCACGTTGAGGCGGATGCTCTGGGCTGGCGGTGGGCCGGGGGCACCATCCCGGTCCTCGAATGCTGCTGTCCTCTTCAGGATCTTCACCATAAGGCCGCCCCCCTTGGTGGTCATAATGAGGGTCCCATCCTCACGCCCGTACCGGCCAAAGCAGATGCTGCTGACAGCATCTGGTGTCTTGATGGTGCTCAGCAGGTTTTTGTCCCGATACAGATGGACCTCACAGTTAGCCAGACCCACCAGAACCGCCTGGAAGCCCCTCGTGGGCAGGTCCATGGATGCCATGGTGGTGACAGGAGCCGGGAGGACCACCGACCACAGCTTCTTCCCCTGAAACACAGATCAGATACAGCTGTTTGCAGCAGGTTCCTCTGAAACACAACAGACACCTCAGGTTTCTTCTTCTGCTGATTCAGGCTGTGGGTGGAGCTAACTTTGCTCTCAGCTGTGTTACTGACGGGGACTCAGATTAAACTATATGTATCAGGACAAACTGCTGAACCCTCTCCAGCTTTAAACTGGATTTTACAGGAATCATTTCAGACATTTGTCTCTGAGTCTGACTGACAGTAGACGCAGAAAGTATCCACCTGGGACGGACAACATGGCTGACTGCACAAATGTCTACATCTGGGTAAACTTAGTCGTCAGTGTGTTGACATGTGTGAGTCTGCAGCTTGCTCAGCATGACTTCCTGTTTTACCTTCTGGGTGAAGCCCTGCAGGCTCTCGTCGGTGCAGCCCACCACCACGTTCTTCCCGACTCTCACCAGGCCCACTGGGTGAGACGACAGCTCGATGCAGTACTTCGGTTTGTCCGACTCCCTAAAGAGCAGCAACACGTCAGATTCCTCAGACGGATCATATTGTTCCATCTTTTATATCCATCTACAGTATATGGGATCAAATCAGGGTCAAATGGATCAATACATTTCTTAGAGACACAATGTTTTGGTTATGGACCATCATCAACTGTTTTCCCTCATGACTGCACTGTCCTTTGCACCAGATGTGCATCAGGTAAACATTCTTTTAAGATGATGATCAGAAGTTACACAGAGACTCCTGAAGAGCAGAAATGCTGCCAGAAGTTAAAATTCATACTGACTATCCACCGGCACTATGGAGCAAAGTCTTTATGATTTGCTTTGAATCAGAGTTTTTGTGTAACCTCACTGTCGATATCACCGGTGACTTTATTACACATCCTCAAGTCTCCTCTGCACATTTAAAAACATGAATTTCACCTGCAGAGTTTTTTTCAGTTTTTCAAATGATAACATACAACAACAGCAACACAGAAGCATTATTTCTGAACATCATTTCACAAAACACTGAATCTGATGGAGCCAAATGTGATTCCATACATATCCTTGTTATGATCTTTTAGTGCAGTGATGCCTCCTTCTGTCTCTCTGTAGGATACTGGCGCTCATTTAGAAATCATTTTTATACAAAAGAAACCAAATTATCTTCCATAACAGCTGACTTTTGTTCTAGTTGTCTCAAATGAAAGTTCATGATCTTCCAAAGGATGAACCCCCTTCAGGACAAACATCAGTGTAATATCAGTCTGTGTTTAACCCACAGGATCAGGAAACAGACCAGAACTCATCACAGACATGATGCTGTTTTTCCTGTAAGGATTGCTGAAAGGCATTCTGGGAAATGTAGGCCTGACGGTGAGGACAGGTGTCAGTCAGGTGTGTGTCTCACCTGCGCAGGATGTAGATGTTGCCATTGCGACATGCCACTGTGATGCGAAACTCCACATCGAACTGACCCGTCACGTCCATCATGGTGGGGGCGTCAGGCAGCGACATCTTCAACAGGCACAGACATGTTAGGACACCCAACTTACTGAGGCTTTCAGCCACATCTCATGGCCCTCCTCAGTGAATGTGGTTTGCTCATTTGTCATAGCGGGGTGTATGGGGCCCTGGATAGAAGTAGTACCTTTGTTGACCGGCAGCCGCACCCCACTTGGTAGGGTGGACAGGCATCACTGGTTCTCATCCATCCCCTAAATCTCTCATGTGTTGGCTCCGAGGGCCACATCCTGGTACACCGCTTCAGCTGGTGGACTAAACCACGTGAGGGGGCTGGTGTTTACACCACACCACCTGCACCACCTGAGCGGTATCAGACAGCCAATAGCTAGGGTGGAGGAGGTCCACTGGCTGGATGGGGTAGGCCATGCAGGATGGCTCCACTGCCTTGTGGATATCTTTGAGAGAAGGAAAGGCTAAGGGTGTAAACCTAGACAGAAAATCCGGAGTGGAGCCCCTAAGGCGACGGGAAGCCATCGCTGACTTCCTGTTGGCCGCTCCTGCAGCTGAGCTGATGCCAAATGTTTCGCCCTGCTTTCCTTCATAATGTCATAGAGATGGTTTAGTTTCTTATAATGTGACGTAAACATGCAGCCTCGACCATATGATGAATATTAACTGTTATAACATGAGAGAAAAGTTCATACTCAGGTTGCTTGACAACAACTAAACCGTTTCCATGACAACTGAGCAACACAATCTGCTGAGGGAAGCCATGAGATGTGGCTGAAAGCCCCGGAAACAAGAGGTGGACCTTACATTGTTTCCTGAAGAGTCAGAACATGTTTTTAGTTGTTTATGTCCGAAATGATTTTACATGTAACTTCATTACGTTAATATTTGTATTAACACATTAGAGCTTTGGTCAGTTCATCTATTGATTGACTGATAGAAAATTAATTGATAACAATTCTGATAATTAATTAATCATTTGTCATTTTTTTAAAGCAAAATGGACAAAATTTTGTTTCTCTGAGATCCATGACAGAGTACCGGTACGATACAGAGCAGCACCTGCTGTACCGGTACGATACAGAGCAGCACTGTACCGGTACGATACAGAGCAGCACTGTACCGGTACGATACAGAGCAGCACCTGCTGTACCGGTACGATACAGAGCAGCACTGTACAGGTACGATACAGAGCAGCACCTGCTGTACAGGTACGATACAGAGCAGCACCTGCTGTACCGGTACGATACAGAGCAGCACTGTACCGGTACGATACAGAGCAGCACTGTACCGGTACGATACAGAGCAGCACTGCACCGGTACGATACAGAGCAACACTGTACAGGTACGATACAGAGCAGCACTGTACAGGTACGATACAGAGCAGCACTGTACAGGTACGATACAGAGCAGCACTGTACAGGTACGATACAGAGCAGCACCTGCTGTACCGGTACGATACAGAGCAGCACTGTACTGGTACAATACAGAGCAGCACCTACTGTACAGGTACGATACAGAGCAGCACCTGCTGTACCGGTACGATACAGAGCAGCACTGTACCGGTACGATACAGAGCAGCACTGTACAGGTACGATACAGAGCAGCACTGTACAGGTACGATACAGAGCAGCACTGTACAGGTACGATACAGAGCAGCACTGTACCGGTACGATACAGAGCAGCACTGTACTGGTACAATACAGAGCAGCACCTGCTGTACAGGTACGATACAGAGCAGCACCTGCTGTACCGGTACGATACAGAGCAGCACTGTACCGGTACGATACAGAGCAGCACTGCATCGGTACGATACAGAGCAGCACTGCACCGGTACGATACAGAGCAACACTGTACCGGTACAATACAGAGCAGCACCTGCTGTACCGGTACGATACAGAGCAGCACGTGCTGTACCGGTACGATACAGAGCAGCACGTGCTGTACCGGTACGATACAGAGCAGCACTGTACCGGTACGATACAGAGCAGCACTGTACCGGTACGATACAGAGCAGCACTGTACCGGTACGATACAGAGCAACACTGTACCGGTACGATACAGAGCAGCACTGTACCGGTACAATACAGAGCAGCACCTGCTGTACCGGTACGATACAGAGCAGCACGTGCTGTACCGGTACAATACAGAGCAGCACTGTACCGGTACGATACAGAGCAGCACCTGCTGTACCGGTACGATACAGAGCAGCACTGTACCGGTACGATACAGAGCAGCACCTGCTGTACCGGTACAATACAGAGCAGCACTGTACCGGTACGATACAGAGCAGCACTGTACCGGTACGATACAGAGCAACACTGTACCGGTACGATACAGAGCAGCACTGTACCGGTACAATACAGAGCAGCACCTGCTGTACCGGTACGATACAGAGCAGCACCTGCTGTACCGGTACGATACAGAGCAACACCTGCTGTACAGGTACAATACAGAGCAGCACCTGCTGTACAGGTACAATACAGAGCAGCACCTGCTGTACCGGTACGATACAGAGCAGCACTGTACCGGTACGATACAGAGCAGCACCTGCTGTACAGGTACGATACAGAGCAGCACCTGCTGTACCGGTACAATACAGAGCAGCACCTGCTGTACCGGTACAATACAGAGCAGCACCTGCTGTACCGGTACAATACAGAGCAGCACCTGCTGTACCGGTACAATACAGAGCAGCACCTGCTGTACAGGTACAATACAGAGCAGCACCTGCTGTACAGGTACAATACAGAGCAGCACTGTACCGGTACGATACAGAGCAGCACTGTACCGGTACGATACAGAGCAGCACCTGCTGTACCGGTACGATACAGAGCAGCACTGTACCGGTACGATACAGAGCAGCACTGTACCGGTACGATACAGAGCAGCACCTGCTGTACCGGTACGATACAGAGCAGCACTGTACCGGTACAATACAGAGCAGCACCTGCTGTACCGGTACGATACAGAGCAGCACCTACCTTGGAGAGGATGATGAAAGCTTCAGGGTCGAGGATGTAAACGTCGTTGCTCTCTGTGCCGATCACAAGACAGCTGACGCCGTCCTCGTCCGCCGTGCTCTTCTTCAGAGTCCCGATGCAGGTGATGACTGTCTGAAACACAGAGCTGCAGGTGAGGAAGCTCTCACTTTATGTTTCCATGGAAACCATCATCCAGAGTCTGATGCTGTCTGATCAACACTGAGAGTCGGCTGGACTGATTCTGAATGTTATCAGTCTCTTCAGCTGCGTACCTGCCGTCTGATTGGCTGCTGTTTGTGTGTGTGAGGCGTACCTGCCGTCTGATTGGCTGCTGTTTGTGTGTGTGAGGCGTACCTGCCGTCTGATTGGCTGCTGTTTGTGTGTGTGAGGCGTACCTGCCGTCTGATTGGCTGCTGTTTGTGTGTGTGAGGCGTACCTGCCTTCTGATTGGCTGCTGTTTGTGTGTGTGAGGCGTACCTGCCGTCTGATTGGCTGCTGTTTGTGTGTGTGAGGCGTACCTGCCGTCTGATTGGCTGCTGTTTGTGTGTGTGAGGCGTACCTGCCGTCTGATTGGCTGCTGTTTGTGTGTGTGAGGCGTACCTGCCGTCTGATTGGCTGCTGTTTGTGCAGCTGGACGAACTCGTCCGTGTCATTGACGTCCAGAGCGAGGAACCGGAGTGAGCGGACGGACAGCGGGACTTCAGCCTTCTTCCTGATGCTCTCCAGCATTTCCTTCAGGGTCACTGGGTCGATATGCCCCTCCCTCACCTGTTGCCACACGTCCTAACCAATCACAGCGCAGCACACGTCACCGGTATAGTAAGCTTATTAAAGGGTTATTCCTCCCATTTACATATAAACATCACATTTATCAGACATGCTGATATCCGACTGATCACATGACTAATCACATAAAGGAATAGTCAATCAGAGATATGGATTGATCCTACATCTGACATATTGTAGATTTTTTGAAAATAATTAAGTATATAAAATTAATTAGTTTATCTGTCACAAATATATTCTGTAAATAATGTCAGTGAAATGCTTTCTGTTCTGCTCGGCTACACAGGATAATAATAATATATACAACGAACCAATGAATATGTACAAATAATATATCAATATATAAATATGGATGAAATAACAGGAAAATGTCTGAAATGTAAACTGTTGGGAGCTGCGTCAGATATCAATTCTTGCTGTTTGCTTTCTAAATAAAAAATAACAATAAAATAATAAAACAATAAATTTGTTCCACACTTTCATCATAGAGAAAGTCAAAGTGCTGCTGTATCAATAACATAGAACACAACATAAACAATAACAACAACAACAACAATAAGAGTTTAGATGAAAAAGACTTCCTGGTTTTTAAAAAGAGACTTGGAACAAAAAACAGTAAAAAGACTGTTTTTAATGCTCATGCTTCAGTAAAGTATTATTGATCCTGATCAATGATGTTGAGTCTGATCATAAAGGATCAACTCTGAACCAGCTGAGCTCATCTGCAGCTGGACATTTACACTCAGAACATGTTGGATCAATAGTTTTTGTTCTCAGGTTTGTGAGTCAACATGAAGATTTGTACTTTGAGCCGTCATGTTTACAGCGATAAATATGGAACCAGATTTTCTCTAAACTCGGATGTCGTTTGAAAACACGGAGTCACACACACACACACACACTCACCTGCTCCAGCGTGTTGACCTCTGACCCTGGCAGGGTGAACTTGAAGTATGGCCGCAGGTTCTTGTAGACGTAGACGCAGGGTCCAGACGCCACAGCGACGGCCGGGATACGCGGCTCGTGCAGGTCCATGAAGAAGGCGACGAGGCCGGCGGGCAGGTCGAGCAGCGTGCTCTCACTCAGCAGCGCCGTGCCACGGTAAACCTTCAGCTTCATGCCCGCCAGGCCGCCCAGGTCTCCCACCACAAGCCGGCTCTCGCCGTCCCCACTCAGGTCAGCCAGCGCCACGCAGGATGAGAAGGTGTTCAGGCACGCCACCGGGTCGTAGTGAGCGTCCAGCCACTTCCCTCCATCTGCACACACCTCCGACATGGACATGATGTCACTACCTGTACAGGTGAGTCAACATCACGTTACCATGAGCTGGAACCATTCAGCCAACCCTGTCTGTTCTGTACACACAACGTGTCTGTTCTGTCTGTTCTGTACACACAACGTGTCTGTTCTGTCTGTTCTGTACACACAACGTGTCTGTTCTGTCTGTTCTGTACACACAAGACGTCTGTTCTGTCTGTTCTGTACACACAACGTGTCTGTTCTGTCTGTTCTGTACACACAAGACGTCTGTTCTGTCTGTTCTGTACACACAAGTCGTCTGTTATGTACACACAACGTGTCTGTTCTGTCTGTTCTGTACACACAAGTCGTCTGTTATGTACACACAACGTGTCTGTTCTGTCTGTTCTGTACACACAAGACGTCTGTTCTGTCTGTTCTGTACACACAAGACATCTGTTCTGTCTGTTCTGTACACACAACATGTCTGTTCTGTCTGTTCTGTACACACAACGTGTCTGTTCTGTACACACAAGACGTCTGTTCTGTCTGTTCTGTACACACAAGACGTCTGTTCTGTACACACAAGACATCTGTTCTGTCTGTTCTGTACACACAACGTGTCTGTTCTGTACACACAATGTGTCTGTTCTGTCTGTTCTGTACACACAAGACGTCTGTTCTGTCTGTTCTGTACACACAAGACGTCTGTTCTGTCTGTTCTGTACACACAAGACGTCTGTTCTGTCTGTTCTGTACACACAATACGTCTGTTCTGTACACACAAGACGTCTGTTCTGTCTGTTCTGTACACACAACATGTCTGTTCTGTCTGTTCTGTACACACAACATGTCTGTTCTGACTGTTCTGTACACACAAGACGTCTGTTCTGTACACACAACATGTCTGTTCTGTCTGTTCTGTACACACAACATGTCTGTTATGTCTGTTCTGTACACACAAGACGTCTGTTCTGTACACACAACATGTCTGTTCTGTCTGTTCTGTACACACAACATGTCTGTTCTGACTGTTCTGTACACACAAGACGTCTGTTCTGTACACACAACATGTCTGTTCTGTCTGTTCTGTACACACAACATGTCTGTTATGTCTGTTCTGTACACACAAGACGTCTGTTCTGACTGTTCTGTACACACAACGGGTCTGTTCTGTCTGTTCTGTACACACAAGACGTCTGTTCTGTACACACAACATGTCTGTTCTGTACACACAACATGTCTGTTCTGTCTGTTCTGTACACACGTGTCTGTTCTGTCTGTTCTGTACACACAACACGTCTGTTCCGTCTGTTCTGTACACACAAGACGTCTGTTCTGTCTGTTCTGTACACACAACGTGTATGTTCTGTACACACAACACGTCTGTTCTGACAGTTCTGTACACACAACGTGTCTGTTCTGTCTGTTCTGTACACACAAGACGTCTGTTCTGACTGTTCTGTACACACAAGACGTCTGTTCTGTCTGTTCTGTACACACAACGTGTCTGTTCTGTCTGTTCTGTACACACAACGTGTATGTTCTGTCTGTTCTGTACACACAACATGTATGTTCTGTACACACAACACGTCTGTTCTGTCTGTTCTGTACACACAACGTGTATGTTCTGTACACACAACACGTCTGTTCTGACAGTTCTGTACACACAACGTGTCTGTTCTGTCTGTTCTGTACACACAAGACGTCTGTTCTGTCTGTTCTGTACACACAACGTGTCTGTTCTGACAGTTCTGTACACACAACGTGTATGTTCTGACAGTTCTGTACACACAACGTGTATGTTCTGACAGTTCTGTACACACAACGTGTCTGTTCTGACAGTTCTGTACACACAACACGTCTGTTCTGACAGTTCTGTACACACAACATGTCTGTTCTGTCTGTTCTGTACACACAACACGTCTGTTCTGACAGTTCTGTACACACAACATGTCTGTTCTGTCTGTTCTGTACACACAACACGTCTGTTCTGACAGTTCTGTACACACAACATGTCTGTTCTGTCTGTTCTGTACACACAACACGTCTGTTCTGACAGTTCTGTACACACAACATGTCTGTTCTGACAGTTCTGTACACACAACGTGTATGTTCTGACAGTTCTGTACACACAACATGTCTGTTCTGACAGTTCTGTACACACAACACGTCTGTTCTGACAGTTCTGTACACACAACATGTCTGTTCTGTCTGTTCTGTACACACAACACGTCTGTTCTGACAGTTCTGTACACACAACATGTCTGTTCTGTCTGTTCTGTACACACAACATGTTTGTTCTGTACACACAACACGTCTATTCTGACTGTTCTGTACACTCAACATGTCTGTTCTGACTGTTCTGTACACACAACATGTCTGTTCTGTCTGTTCTGTACACACAACACGTCTGTTCTGACAGTTCTGTACACACAACATGTCTGTTCTGTCTGTTCTGTACACACAACATGTTTGTTCTGTACACACAACACGTCTGTTCTGACTGTTCTGTACACTCAACATGTCTGTTCTGACTGTTCTGTACACACAACATGTCTGTTCTTTACACACAACGTGTCTGTTCTGTACACACAAGATGTCTGTTCTGTCTGTTCTGTACACTCAACGTGTCTGTTCTGTACACTCAACGTGTCTGTTCTGTCTGTTCTGTACACACAACGTGTCTGTTCTGTACACACAACGTGTCTGTTCTGTACACACATGTCGGTTCTGTCTGTTCTGTACACACAACGTGTCTGTTCTGTACACACATGTCGGTTCTGTCTGTTCTGTACACGTCTGTTCTGTACATATCATGTCTTCACATGTCAGAAAATTCAACCAGCAATTATTTGATTGTCATGGAGTCCAGTCAGAGCTGCTGAATAATTGTTCTGCCAACTATTTTATTGATATATTGATTTGGTCATTTGGTCCATAAAGTGTCAGAAAATGGTGAAAAATGTGGATCAGCGTTTCACAAGATGACGTCCTCAAATGTCTTGTTTTGTCCACAAAGATATTCAGTTTACTGTCTTAGAGACTAAAGAAACCAGAAAATATTCATATTTAACAAACTGGAATTAGGGAATTTGGACTTTATTATTCAAAACATTAATCAATTATCAAAATGAATCAATTAATCATCAAAAATGATTACTTGAATAGTTGGCAACTAATCAGAGCTTATTAACTTATTAATATAATATTTCAGATCTTTATGTGTTTCTGGTGCTGGACCTTTAGAGAGAAATTAAATTATCTTTAACTATTTGCCTCCTGTAATTATAACGATATTGATCAGGTTATATATGTATATAGTTCAGTTAAATGTTTGATCATTGATCCGTGCTGCTATCAGCAACTGATCACTCACCGTTGCCAAGGAAACCGTGTCGAGCGTCTCCTCGCGGCGTCTCTCCTGCTTTGTATCTGATGTGTTTTCAGTCCAACCGTCATAAAGGTTGAGTTAACGTTAGAGTTAAAGCAGCAGTTGGAGTCGGTGGTCGGTAGTTCGTAACGTTAGTGGTAGTTAGAGTCGCATCTGACCAGATGAAGCGTTAAAGTCGCAGCCAGCTGCTCCTTCTGAGGCACTAATCTGAAAATCCGCCGCAAATCCTGCTCCTTGTTGTCGTCACCGCAAAATCTGAGTCGCGCATGCGCGAACGGGTCCGCCATCTTGGACAGCTAGGTATGGCAACACCACTTGGACAAATCCACGAGTGTCACCCACAGATTTTACACGCATTTTTCACATCATGTGGATTAATTTAATTTTCAAATTATTTGGGAGAATGCGTAACTGATGACGTCTCGGTGAAAAAGGTGACGGTTTATTTTTATTCTTCGTTTGGCATAAAAAACAAGTTTCCCCAACGGTGATTCCCCTTAAAACCTTTAAAGAGTGGAAAAACATCTGAGGGAAGTTCTCTAACACGAACTGGTGAGACGCTGAGATTCTTCATCGGCCACATCAGCATGGAGCACAGTTGCCATGGAGATGGTTCAGCTGTCATCACGTGACCTATTTTGTTTGTTTTTCCACATACTGAGATAAAAAATGTATTTATTTTATTTTCGGTGAACAACAACAACAACAACAACAATAATAATAACAATAATAATAATGACAACAATAATAATAAAAATATTTTTTACATCATAAATCACGTTTTTAACAAGTAGTCTCGCGAGACCACTTGAATCCGAGCGCGAGACCGATTTCTGCGTGACGTAATCCCGTGCAAGCCCTGTGATTGGTCCTCGGGTCCCAGTTTAAAGTAACGTTAGCCCGCGGAGCGGAGACAAGCAGCTAACGGACACCGGCACACGGTTAGTGGTGAGTAAAACATCCAGAGTGACTTAAACTGAGAGAAAATGTCGCTTAGAGTCGGACAGCTGTGATTAACTTTGAAAGGTTCCTTAAACGGCGTCAAACCGGAACAAACGCCGTGTACTTTACGGTGTTTTTGTTTACGTGAACTTACATGTCTGATGGGTGACCTACGAAGCAACTAAGTCTGGCTCTGGTTATCTGGCTTCACTAAACCTGACTTTGTCCGTCCAGAACCAGAACTATGAAGCTGTTATCAACCAGCTCTGGTTTAACAGCGACGAGCGCGTTCATGTGAAAGAGTCGGGTTGTTGATTACGAGTGACGTCATCAGAACCATGAATGAAGTTCTTCATATGAGATGAAACAGTGAAACCAAGAACCTGCAGATTCAACCAAGTGAAATGTAAACGAGCCTGTAATCATACAACAAACACTAGAAATCATAAATAAATAAAATACATGTAGGAATTATTCTATATGACTGAAGTATAGAGGGAGTATTTTCACTGTTTACAAACCATCTGAATATGTCACATAACAAACTTAAAGTAACGTCAGACTGTTTCTGCTGCTGAAGCAAAGAGTGTAAAAGTATTTAATGACTGATGATTTATAATCATGGAGCCAATTAACAGTGAGGATTATTGTTCTCTGGTGTTTATTTGCAGTTTTCATCACACAGTTGTCTGATGTTATTCTGACTGCAGCGATGAATCAGAGAGTAAAATCATCCTCACTGTCAGCTTCACTCCGGGAGAAAATCAACTAAACTATTAAAATATATGTTTAGTGTCGTTAACGATCTCCGTTTGTTAGAAACTCTGATATAAAACCAGACACACGGAACAATAAAATGTTTCTACTGACTATTACTACTATAAAAATATATATTGATCTTTTTTACTTTTATTGTGAACTGAGGACTTTTGTCCATGTCGGGATCCCGTAGGATTGATGACTCTATTTTCCAGTGATGTGATTGGTCAGCTGTCGGGGTGTTGACAGGTTGTGTCAAACCACCACAAAGACTGTTAAGATTTAAGGAGCTTCGTGCCAGCTGCTGTTACAGTCGGCAAACACATCCGGGTGAACCCAAACCAGAAGACCGCAATGCCGCTGTCACGTCCGGCGTCGGGGATGCTAAAGCAGCCTACCAGAGGGAGACTGAGGACCAGCGACCCATGGTGGTTGTGGCAGGACATCCAGCACATCACCAACTGCATGACTGTGGCCGGTGACGCCTCGCCGGCAGATACGACACCTTCACCAGCCTAACCCTAACCCTAACCCCCACGTCTCCTCCACCTTTACTAACGGCCCCCAGACTAGTAGACTAGGCCCCCACGTCTCCTCCACCTTTACTAACGGCCCCCAGACTAGTAGACTAGGCCCCCACGTCTCCTCCACCTTTACTAACGGCCCCCAGACTAGTAGACTAGGCCCCCACGTCTCCTCCACCTTTACACAGCGGCCCCCAGACTAGTAGACTAGACCCCCACGTCTCCTCCACCTTTACACAGCGGCCCCCAGACTAGTAGACTAGGCCCCCACGTCTCCTCCACCTTTACTAACGGCCCCCAGACTAGTAGACTAGACCCCCACGTCTCCTCCACCTTTACACAGCGGCCCCCAGACTAGTAGACTAGACCCCCACGTCTCCTCCACCTTTACACAGCGGCCCCCAGACTAGTAGACTAGACCCCCACGTCTCCTCCACCTTTACACAGCGGCCCCCAGACTAGTAGACTAGACCCCCACGTCTCCTCCACCTTTACTAACGGCCCCCAGACTAGTAGACTAGGCCCCCACGTCTCCTCCACCTTTACTAACGGCCCCCAGACTAGTAGACTAGACCCCCACGTCTCCTCCACCTTTATTAACGGCCCCCAGACTAGTAGACTAGGCCCCCACGTCTCCTCCACCTTTACACAGCGGCCCCCAGACTAGTAGACTAGGCCCCCACGTCTCCTCCACCTTTACTAACGGCCCCCAGACTAGTAGACTAGACCCCCACGTCTCCTCCACCTTTATTAACGGCCCCCAGACTAGTAGACTAGGCCCCCACGTCTCCTCCACCTTTACACAGCGGCCCCCAGACTAGTAGACTAGGCCCCCACGTCTCCTCCACCTTTACACAGCGGCCCCCAGACTAGTAGACTAGACCCCCACGTCTCCTCCACCTTTACTAACGGCCCCCAGACTAGTAGACTAGACCCCCACGTCTCCTCCACCTTTATTAACGGCCCCCAGACTAGTAGACTAGGCCCCCACGTCTCCTCCACCTTTACACAGCGGCCCCCAGACTAGTAGGCTAGACCCCCACGTCTCCTCCACCTTTACTAACGGCCCCCAGACTAGTAGACTAGGCCCCCACGTCTCCTCCACCTTTACTAACGGCCCCCAGACTAGTAGACTAGGCCCCCACGTCTCCTCCACCTTTACTAACGGCCCCCAGACTAGTAGACTAGGCCCCCACGTCTCCTCCACCTTTACACAGCGGCCCCCAGACTAGTAGACTAGACCCCCACGTCTCCTCCACCTTTACACAGCGGCCCCCAGACTAGTAGACTAGGCCCCCACGTCTCCTCCACCTTTACTAACGGCCCCCAGACTAGTAGACTAGACCCCCACGTCTCCTCCACCTTTATTAACGGCCCCCAGACTAGTAGACTAGACCCCCACGTCTCCTCCACCTTTACACAGCGGCCCCCAGACTAGTAGTCTAGGCCCCCACGTCTCCTCCACCTTTACACAGTGGCCCCCAGACTAGTAGTCTAGGCCCCCACATCTCCTCCACCTTTACACAGCGGCCCCCAGACTAGTAGACTAGGCCCCCATGTCTCCTCCACCTTTACACAGCGGCCCCCAGACTAGTAGACTAGACCCCCACGTCTCCTCCACCTTTACACAGCGGCCCCCAGACTAGTAGTCTAGGCCCCCACGTCTCCTCCACCTTTACACAGCGGCCCCCAGACTAGTAGACTAGACCCCCACGTCTCCTCCACCTTTACTAACGGCCCCCAGACTAGTAGACTAGACCCCCACGTCTCCTCCACCTTTATTAACGGCCCCCAGACT
>NC_089536.1:0-7500 GCF_963924715.1 Thunnus thynnus | reverse complement strand
TTGACCCCCTAAACATGCTCAAAAACTGTCTGAAAACAGCCGGGTCTGAAGACGTCTACATGCCCGTCACAGAAGGCCTTCGACTACGTTGTGGCCCGACGTGCACAGAGGCGCGAGGGCCCGTTCAACGCCGCTTGCAGCTTTAATTGGTTGTGTTGCTGGTGTGTTGTACTGGGGTTGTTGTCAGACTGGTTCTGAGGTTGAACAGGATCAGAAAGTGAACTAACTGTCAGGACCAGCTGAGTGAGAGGACTCTTCTCTTTGCTCAGCTCTTGGCATTGTAGGGCTTGTAGTGGGAGGATTGGAGGGGTCACTGGTTTTTAGATGGAACCAGTATTATTCAGCTTTGCAGGTGTGCTTGTGGTTTTTCTGCACACCTGCAAGATGCTTTTGCAGAACTCTAAATGCATCATTTCAGCCTGGTGTTTGTCTAGTTGGGCTGGATTCTGGTAAGAAAGAGGATCCAGACTTCGCTACCAGAGAGGAGAACTGGTTTGAATGTAAAGTTGTTGTTTTATTGCAGAGAAGCCGCGACTGCTTTTTCTCTCAGTTCATTTACTGCTGAGTTATAACTTCCGGTGGAATTTATTTTCAATCCTAAATAATTATAATCTGTGCAGCTGTCTGCTAGTACTGCTCCTGCAGGTCCTGGGCTAAGGTCTGCTAGTACTGCTCCTGCAGGTCCTGGGCTCTGGTCTGCTAGTACTGCTCCTGCAGGTCCTGGGCTAAGGTCTGCTAGTACTGCTCCTGCAGGTCCTGGGCTCTGGTCTGCTAGTACTGCTCCTGCAGGTCCTGGGCTCTGGTCTGCTAGTACTGCTCCTGCAGGTCCTGGGCTCTGGTCTGCTAGTACTGCTCCTGCGGGTCCTGGGCTCTGGTCTGCTAGTACTGCTCCTGCAGGTCCTGGGCTCTGGTCTGCTAGTACTGCTCCTGCAGGTCCTGGGCTCAGGTCTGCTAGTACTGCCCTGCAGGTCCTGGGCTCAGGTCTGCTAGTACTGCCCTGCAGGTCCTGAACTTCTCAAAGCGGAGGAGGAAGTGCATCTCTGTCTCTTCCTCCCCTGTTGAGCAGCGAGCACATACATGCTCCTCTCTGTTTCTGCTGGTGGAAAACTTGAGTAATTTATAAATGTAATGAAAAATATTGCCGTAAATAGTGTGATTTGCGACACAACAAAATGAACGATGGAGCATAATATGAAATGATGTTTTTCTGTAATCACAGACCTGATTCTGGTTGTCATGCTGTTCAGGTCTTTGGTCCAGAGGCCGGTCAGAGGAAGGTGTTTGAGGGTTCGGTTCGTGGTTCGGTCAGAGATGTTCTGGAAGGAGGAAACTGTCTCGTGTTCACCTACGGAGTCACCAACGCTGGAAAAACCTTCACCTTCCTGGGTAAGAGACACAACCTGTCTGTTTGTATGTCGAACTGCCTGTCTCTCTCTCTCTAACTATTAGTTTCTCCACCTGTCTGTCTCTCAGGTCCGGAGCATGACTCAGGCCTTTTGCCCAGGTCTCTTGCGGTCATCTTTAACAGTATCGAGGGTCGTCTGTACAGTCGCTGTGATCTGAAGCCTCAGCGCTGCAGAGACTTCAGCAGACTGACTCCAGACCAGCAGACAGCAGAGAGCAGCAGCAAGAAGAATCTGCTGAGGCTGCTCAAAGAGGTCAGAGACGCTGAGAGACACACAGATGCACAGAGACACTGAGAGACACACTGAGACACACTGAGACGCTGAGAGACACACTGAGACACACTGAGATACTGAGAGACACACTGAGACACACTGAGATACTGAGAGACACATACTCACACCAAAATAAACCACTGTGCAGTGTGACAATGCATGTGAGACTGTGTGTGTTTTCTCTGCAGAGTGACAGAAGTGTGACGTCTGGCAGATCAGCTTTTCTTGACGGTCAGTGACTCTGATTGGTTCTTTATTACAGTTTCAGTCTGATCTCAGACCAGCTGCTTTAACGAGGGAAGATGTAACGTGTGTGTCTGTGTGTGTGTGTGTGTGTGTGTGTGTGTGTGTGTGTGCAGGCTCTCTGGGCTCTGACAGCAGTGTGAACAGCATCTCCGAAGCCGACAGTTTCTGTCTGGACGTTGACTCAAATGTGCGTTTCTCCATCTGGGTTTCATTCTGTGAGATTTACAACGACAACATCCACGACCTGCTGGAACAGGTAACACATACACACACATCTGCGTTTGTCCTCCTCTACTTGTGTGTACTTGTTAGTTACAGATAAAAAACCCCTCAAACTCCGTTTGGGAGCTGTGTCTAGTCTTTAAGAAGACTAGGCCAAAACCTGGTATATGTCTGGACCCCATCAACTTTCAACCTTCAGCTGGTTGCTCCGACACATTCAGAGTCATTGCCATTGTTGCCGTTAGCATTGTTGTCAACAGGCGGTGCAGGCGGTGCGCTTCCTGCATGCGCTTGTAAAGTTTGATTTTAAAGGGTCATTATGTTTTGTATTTCTCTGTAATGTAAGTGCGCTCTATCGACAGACTGTGATTGATTATGTGATTGATCTGTGATGTTCAGGTTCCCAGTGGACACCACAGGAGGACTGTGCTGCGTCTTTCTCAGGATGTCAAAGGAAACTCCTTCATCAAAGGTAACTGTGTGTGAGAGATGAGCTTATTAAAGTCAATCAGTGTGTTTACTTTCTTACTGTCAATCTGTTTACATGCAGATCAATAACCACATTTCTCTCCTACACTGACCTGATTATAGAACATGCTGCTTCCTGACTGTTTTCACTGTGTGATGTTTCAGACCTACGCTGGGTCCAGGTGAACAGCTCGGAGGAAGCCTACAGAGTGATGAAGATTGGGAAGAAGAACCAGAGCTTCTCTTCCACCAGACTGAACCAGCTGTCCAGCAGGAGGTCAACAGACACTTTTACAGCTACAGACTAACAGACACAAACCGCATCAGCTACAGACTAACAGACACAAACCACATCAGCTACAGACTAACAGACACAAACCACATCAGCTACAGACGAACAGACACAAACCGCATCAGCTACAGACTAACAGACACAAACCACATCAGCTACAGACTAACAGACACAAACCACATCAGCTACAGACTAACAGACACAAACCACATCAGCTACAGACTAACAGACACAAACCACATCAGCTACAGACGAACAGACACAAACCACATCAGCTACAGACTAACAAACACAAACCACATCAGCTACAGACTAACAGACACATGATGATGTCATCCATGTAGAGGAGGTGACTGATGGTTGTTCCACTACGGAACCGGTATCCGTAGCCACTCTTTGAGTTGATCTGGCTGAGGGGGTTCAGGCCTATGCAGAACAGCAGTAGGGACTCCTACTGCTGTAGCAGTAGGAGTAGGGACTCCTCCGAGTCGACGACCTTGGTAAATGCCGCACTTGATGGTAACTTGTGCAGTTTGCTTTGAGTTGGCCTCCAGAGTTGTTTTCCACAGCCCCATTGAGTTCTTGATGAAGGCTCTTAGTGTCCTGTTGATGTTGTACATTTCCAAGCATTCCAGTATCCATGCGTGTGGCATTGAGTCGTAGGTCTTCTCGTAGTCAATCCAGGCGGTGCACAGGTTGGTCTGCCTGGTCTTGCAGTCTTGGGTGAGTCGACCAGTAGCTGGTGCTTAGCTCCCCTGGTATCGCTACCAATTCCTTTCTGGGCCTGCTCATGTATTGGGCCATGTGCCTATTCATCCGCTATGATGCCTGACAGGAGCTTCCATGTTGTACAGAGGCAGGTTATTGGCCGGTAGTTGGATGGGATCGTGCCCTTCTGGGGGTCCTTCATGATCAGGACTGTCCGACCGTGGGTTAACCACTCTGAATGCGTCCCATCCATCAGCAGCTGCTTCATTTGTGCTGCCAGGCGTTCATGGAGTCCAGTTAGTTTCTTTAGCCAGTAGGTGTGGATCATGTCCGGGCCCGGTGCTGTCCAGCCATTGTAGTGGTTTCTGGATCTTGTTCTGGGAGATTGCTGTGGTCTGCTCTTAGATCCACTAGCCACTGAGCATTGGTGTTATGTGATGCCTCCTTCTCCCATATGCTCTTCCAGTATTGTTCAGTCTCGGCCCTGGGAGGATCTGTTCTTGTGTTATTACCTTGCCACTGAGAGTACACTTTGGATGGTTTGGTGGAGAAGATCATATTTATTCTCCTGGCTTCTGCTTCTCCTGTGTATCTCTTCAGGCGGGTAGCCAGAGCTGTGAGCCTTTGCTTGGCAGTCTCCAGTGCCTCGGGTATAGACAGCTTGTTGTACTTCCTGGGTATCCCTGTCATCCCCACACCTTTCTGTAGCTCTGAGAGTCGACTAACTTCTCTCTGTGTTGCCTTGATCTTGGCCTCCAGCCTCCTTCTCCATGGAGGGTAATGTTCTTTGTGACTCATGGTGTTCATCTTGTAGCCAAGCATCTCTAGGCTCATGTTGCTGTGGTGTATATCAGCTGATTGGTCTCGGTTACGGTCCTAGTAGGGATAGTACGTAACGCTGCATTCACATCCTCTAGCAGACTTTCAGAGGGTACTTTGTCACTTAGCCTTGGTAATCGGCTACGGGGGTGCTGGGTGTATGTGTATAGATATGTATGTGTATGTGTGTGTGTATGTATGTGTGTATATATATATATATATATGTGTGTGTGTGTACACTATTTTTAATTGCCGTGGCAATTCAAAATTGAAAATAGTATACAAGGCGTGCTGTCCTAAATAAAATATTAAATATTTTGTGTTGCATATTAAGTCGCCTATGAATGATTTATCCATCACTCACCAGTACTAGACTGTGTTGGGGCTTCAGTCTGTGCCTTCCTCAGGTTTCCAGATTCCTACCAAGTCCTACGTCACCTGCTGTGCAATCTGTCACTGTCCAAACTATAGGACACACCCAAATGGAGCCATGGCCGGCCAAGATTGTGTATTCTAGCCACATTGTGGTCATACAGACCATTTTGCACTCATCCAATGCCTTGCTAAAGCAGACTGAAGAGCTTCTGCAAGTATGCCAGCAGTGAGGTTCTGGGCTATGTATCTGGTCTCTAAACACTTTGACAGCAGAGTCCAGTCAGCAGTTATGTAATGTGTGGTCAAGCTCATGTACAGGGTCATATTTGAGCTTAGTGGCAGAGTAAAAGAAGACATCTTTTACCTTCAGAATGGCAGTTTGGCAGATGTAAAGTACATTTTTTTGCCAGTTCATACTGCCTGTCAAGTTTGCAGCATTTCTCTAAATGCTTCTTTTTTTTGACTGTGTTGAATGGCTTCATATCTTTGGCTACATAGCGAGTTACGCTATCTGCGAGCGTGCAACATTTCATGCCGTCACGTTTATATTTGCGCTGTCGGGCAAAGGCGTCCATAGTAGCCAGCTGTGGTTTCTGTTCCCAGCTCGGAAAACTGGATGTTTATGTTTTTAGATGAGCTTTTAGGTTGGTGGTATCGCCACTTTTCATTTTTAAATCAAGTTGACATACCAGCTCGTTAACGTTAATGGGCTCTCTTCTCTCATATGTTCCACGCCGGAGCCGTGCGATGTGGCTTTGAAAACAAGAGCATTTGGACTTATTCTTCCAAACTTTCTGGCTGGAATTATGCATCTATTAACCTCAAGTAACGAGCAGCGTTATCTTCACTTCACCTGGTTCACTGAGCCGCGCCCTCGGTGAAACGCCAACACACCAGATGAAATGTTAGTGAATTCTTCTGTAAACACAACGGACGTTATCGAGGTCAGCAGAAATGAGGTCATGTCTGTATATTGTTCAATAAGCCAATAACGTGATTATTGTGACAGACTAACAGACGCAGTTGTCAAAGGACATATTTCTGTGAAATAAATAAACTTTAAACAGCAAATATGTAAGAACACGTTTATTTGTACTTTGGTTGAACTGACCCCCTAACACAGCAGCCACACAGGAAGTTTACCAAAATAAAATGCAGTCCCCGTTAGTAATGATTTAAAAAAGAAGATTAAAGAAATTAAATTTTATTTTCATCATTATTCTGGTGATCAGTATCAGACGTTTCTGTGTGCTTTGACTCCGCAGCCACAGCATCTTCTCCATCAGGATCCTCCGAGTCGACGACGTTGGAGTTCCCAGAGTCCTCGGCATCAGCGAGTACGACCGACAGCCCAGTTTATACTCAGCGTGTTGTAACCTCAGCTGTTGGATGTGGATTTGTCATGTTGTTTGTGATGTTGTTTGTCATGTTGTTTGTGATGTTGTTCAGGTTGGCGCTGTGCGACTTGGCCGGCTCAGAGCGCTGCTCTCGCACTCACAACACCGGAGAGCGTCTGAAGGAAGCAGGAAACATCAACAGCTCTCTGTTGGCGCTTGGAAAGTGCATCAACGCCATGAGACTCAACCAGAACGCCAAGTAAGGCGTCTGCCTGTCCACCTGTCTCTCTCTCTCTCTCTCTCTCTCTCTCTGTCTCTCTCTCTCTTTGTCTCTCTCTCTCTCTCTCTCTCTGTCTCTCTCTCTTTGTCTCTCTCTCTCTCTGTCTCTCTCTCTGTCTCTCTCTGTCTCTGTCTCTCTCTCTGTCTCTCTCTCTGTCTCTCTCTGTCTCTCTCTGTCTCTCTCTCTCTGTCTCTGTCTCTCTCTCTCTCTCTCTCTGTCTCTCTCTCTGTCTCTCTGTCTCTCTCTCTCTCTCTCTCTCTCTGTCTCTCTCTCTCTTTGTCTCTCTCTCTCTCTCTCTCTCTCTGTCTCTCTCTCTGTCTCTCTCTCTCTCTCTCTGTCTCTCTCTGTCTCTGTCTCTCTCTCTGTCTCTCTCTCTGTCTCTCTCTCTCTCTCTGTCTCTCTCTCTGTCTCTCTGTCTCTCTCTCTCTCTCTCTCTCTCTCTCTCTCTGTCTCTCTCTCTCTGTCTCTCTCTCTCTCTGTCTCTCTCTCTCTCTGTCTCTCTCTCTGTCTCTCTCTCTCTCTGTCTCTCTCTCTCTCTGTCTCTCTCTGTCTCTCTGTCTCTCTCTCTCTCTGTCTCTCTCTCTCTCTGTCTCTGTCTCTCTGTGTCTCTCTCTCTCTCTCTCTCTCTCTCTGTCTCTCTCTCTCTCTCTCTCTCTCTCTCTCTCTCTCTCTCTCTCTCTGTCTCTCTCTCTCTCTCTCTGTCTCTCTGTCTCTCTCTGTCTCTCTCTCTCTCTCTCTCTCTCTGTCTCTCTCTCTCTCTCTCTCTCTCTCTCTCTCTGTCTCTCTCTCTCTGTCTCTGTCTCTCTCTCTCTCTCTCTCTCTCTCTGTCTCTCTCTCTCTGTCTCTCTCTCTGTCTCTCTGTCTCTCTCTGTCTCTCTCTCTCTCTCTCTCTCTGTCTCTCTGTCTCTCTCTGTCTCTCTCTCTCTCTGTCTCTCTCTCTCTCTCTCTCTCTCTGTCTCTCTCTCTCTGTCTCTGTCTCTCTCTCTCTCTCTCTCTCTCTGTCTCTCTCTCTCTGTCTCTCTCTCTGTCTCTCTCTCTGTCTCTCTCTCTCTGTCTCTGTCTCTCTCTCTCTCT